>NW_023367313.1:0-36525 GCF_902167145.1 Zea mays
TTGTCCTCTCCTTCCCCGTCTTGCGGTGGCGCCGGTTCCGGCGGTTGCTCGTCGGCTGCCATGTCCGGCAGCGTATCCTGGGACGGGCTCTTCTTCATCATGTGGCTGTAGCTCCCCTTCTCCATGAACAGCTGCGCGAAGTGGATCTTGCAGTACAGAACGCCGTTGAGCGCGGCGTAGGAGGAGGTGGTGAGGATGCAGCCCCCGTGCGAGCACTTGAAGCAGCTCTTGTGGTAGGACTCGCCTTCCAGAGTTAACTGAAGAAGAGAACAATTTTGTTAGCATTACTACATACGCTGCCATTAGAATCTAGTTATTAGTTGGGGAAGAGAAATTATTGATCGTTATTAATGTTTCCCACGAGTGTGTCAGGTTCGTGTTATTAGGTCTTGGGAAGTTCTTAAAGATCATCATTTCTGTACCTTCTCCAGCGGGTACACTGTTTTCTGGCAAGCTGCACACTTATCCTGAGTACCAGAAAACGCAGATGATAGCTTGCTGGGGGCCCTTGTCTGCAAAGTGCAAATGGATTCCAACAGTTTGTTTGGCAAACAATGATCCAGTTATTACTACAATATAGAAACCAAGACATCCCAGAAACAATCACGACGAGATACTAGTTTCCGTGAGGCTAGGCTGTATGTACCAGTTCACCCTTGTCTGAAGACTTGCCACCTGAATGAAGCACACAAGAAAGCTTTCAGACAGAGCACACACTGCTGTGGGAACTGAACGCCACGCCCACGTCGTAGCGTAGCTACATTACCTGGCGTGAAGTTCTTGGAGAAGCTCCCGGTCTCCTTGAAGAGCTGCTCGAAGTGGGTCTTGCAGTACAGCACACCGTCCATGGAAGAGTAGCTGCACATCTGCAGGCGGCCATCAAACGGTTTATTTGCAGCGTCAGAAACTCTTTAACTCGGCCGTTTTTTTCTTCTTTCCCATGGCATGCAGACATGGCATTTGGATGCACGCACGTACGGCACGACGTACCGAGAGGATCCCTTTGCAGTGGCTGCACTTGAAGCATGTCTTATGGTAGGTGACGCCGTCGGCCGTGAGGAGGTCGATGAAGTGGACGGTCTTGTCGCACTCCGCGCACTTGTCCTGCGTGCCGGTGAAAGAAGACATGGTGCCGACGCCTGCCTGTGGCTGCACGCACGCACTCTCGCCTCCCGATCCCAATCGCTTCTCGCCTCCGCTCGGGCGAGCGAGTAAATAGACGAGGCTCGCATCGGGGATAGCAGGTGATGGATGGCTACGCTTACGGAGAAGCCGCGGGCGCCAGGGACGAACGAGAGCTCCGGAGCAAGCATAGGGCGCGGGCGGTCTCTGCGCCGCATAGATTTCGGTCAAGCGAATGCTTCATTTAGAACTATGAGCGCTGGCGCGTCAGTCATCTCGACCCTGTTCTGGACAAGAATGATGCGCCACCGTCCCTCATTTAGTTCTGTTTCTACTTCTCTAGCGTGGCCATCGATCTCCTCCCATAGGCCTGAAGCACGGCCCATTTAATAGTGTCGTGCCGGGCCCGGCACGACAGCCGTGCCGTGCTTGGGCCGCTGCCTCGGCCCGCAGTGCCGGCCCGGCCCGGCACGATTATATTTTTTTATTTTAAAAAATATAGTATATATATTAAGATTTTATATTTGCTATTTTCAACAAAAACACTAAGTTCTGGTGGTTAGTCGCTTATGGATAGTGCTCTCAGTCGTGTAGAAGGAGGGCGTGGATTCGAAACCTCAATTCCACACAGTTTTTTTGACATTTTTCTGATTTAATGGGAACCTGGACACGTTAAACGGGCCGGCCCGGCACGGCTACCAGGCCGGCGTGCCGTGCCTGGGCCGCGTCTGCGGCACGTGGACCGATCGGGCACGGCCCGATTATGTGTCGGGTCTAACGGGCCCGTGCCGGGCCGCCCGTTTGGGCAACTCTACAATGGACAAAAAGACTTGGTGGTGCTTGTTCTGCATTCTCCCCCCCCCTCTAACCTCTAAAAAAATACCACTAATTGCTGTAAATCAAATTTCTACCTTAACTAGTATAGTGCCCGTGCGTTGCTACGGCATGTCAATTATTTGATAAAATGTTAGTTCACAACGATTACAATGTTTTGTGACAATATGTTAGGGTGAAAACAGACAATTTACATTGACAATACTTTCTTAAACATGGAGTTGGATAGGTAGAGGGAGACTGGTATTGCAGCCAAGAAGCAAGAAAATAAGAAAAGAGAGGCAAAAGTAGCCACCTACTGTTTGTCCCCCAACAAATACAAGCGTGAAGTATGGAGAAGTCGTTGAATGTAACATAAAGAGCAGAACAAAAACATGCAGAATTATCATCCATCTACCCTTTACCCTTTAAAAGAAGCTGAAGAGAGCCTTAGGACATCGAGCTGGGTCAGCGGGCGGGCGGGCAAGGGTAACCCATCCGTTAGATTGGGCCGGGTATCGGGCTGATTCGATCTGGATAGGGTTTTCACTGGCCTCGGGTCCAGTTCAAGTACCTAACCTGCTATGTGGGCTTTGGCTCATATTAGGCGGGCCTTTTTCACTGTTTCTTGGCTTTTTAGGGCTTGTTTGAGAACTTTATTTCTCAAAACAACAATTTATAATACTATAGTTTTTAATTGATGTTATGATATAACTATGGTATATTTATATCAGTCCAATCCAAGACTTGTTTGGAGAAGAGAAGACTATAGCTACGTGCAAGCAAAAAAAAAATTTGGCCTGACCCTAAAAAATACCACGACCATAGTATTGTCAAAATCATGATTTAAAATACAAAATTATTGTATATGTTCCCAAACAATTTTTGGTATAAAATACCATGGTATGATCAAATAACATATTATTGTCTTGGAACTAAGAAAATATTGTGTTCCCAAATATACCCTAAGAAAATAACGTGTTCCAATACAGGCTCTTAATTTTTTTCTTGCATTTGCTAATATATTGTAAAGACTTCTAAAAATGCTAATATATTGTAGGGTTAATATATTGTAGGGTTAGGGTGCTCATTAATTATATCGATATATCACGGACGAACCGCATAAATGAAAATATCTAAGTTATGCAGTCACTAAGACACTACTGCTGACAAAAATGGCTTAGGCTCTGTTTCAATTCCACGAGATAAACTTTAGCAGCTTTTTAGCTACTTTTAGTCATTTGATGATCTAAACAGGAGGTCTAATGGTGTTGTGATAAAATTTAGCACCTATTATCACATAAGCTGCTCAATGGGTGCTAAAAGGAGTTAAACGTAGGCCAGAGAACCCTATTTTCCACCACATACCCTCCAACCCCGTTCTCTCTGTCTCCGCATTAGGGGCATGTGTGTCTTTTTATTCTAATATGCTAAACTTTATTAGAGTAGTACAAACACTCCAAAGAGCTAAACTTTAGCAATTGAATTCATATGGCTAAATTGTTCAGTAAAAAACTAAAGTTTATCCCGTGAGATTCAAACACAGATTCAAACAGGGCCGCCTTACTACCTGATAAAGCGAACGAGGCTAAACTGAATATTTGACAATACGGCACGGCAAGAAACACTTCGATAGTTGACACAATGGCAAGAAACACTTCAGTGACTCAGGAGGAACAAAGTTTTTGTGCGCGAAAAGCAACGTTCTGTGCACATTTTATACATACAATGATATAAATGGCACTGCACTCTTCTTAGTGACCTGTTTGATCATGATGTCGTGCTACAAAGCATATTGCCGGTACCAGCTGCCTACAAAATTTCCTCGAGCTGCCTATCAACCGATTATTCCACCCAATCTTTACACACCCCCTTAAATGTACACAAACGAATAACTCAACCAGCCACCAGGAAGCAGCATTTGCCACTTCCGAGTTTGAACAGAACGACCTTGTGTACTGTACACACAAAAAACATGCACAACTCAGATAGTCAGATCAAAGTTCTTTAATTGTGTCACCAACGATTGCATGCTCTCGAGCTTTTCGCTAAGCTGCCTGATGTCCTCGGCACGGTTTTGATCCTCAGTGCTGCTTGCCTGAGAAATCAGTGCCATACAGTTGGCCTTGGATTCGGAAATCTCGCCTTGTAATGAGGAAATAGTTGCTTCCGGTGTGGTTTTCGAACTCATGACGTCTGCAATGGCTTGCATAGTTGGAGTCAGAGGAGTGCCTATGCTACCAAAACTGTTCTGCCTGCTGAGCCTCCTGGGTGAAAAGATATTGTCCATGCCTCCACTTCCTGTAATAGCACAATTCATAACGAAATTTGAATCCTCTAGGAAAGGATAGTTGTTGAGCCTTTTTTTCTCGGTAAAATGTTTCCGGTGTAAGGGGAGCGATAGAATAGAAATAATAAGCATCGATAAAGCTATAGCACTGAGAACAACGAAAAAAAGTCCTTGACCTTTGCTACGGAAATTCAGTAGAAACCTTTTGATTTGCAGTATGTATGTTCTTTTCAGCATAAAAAACATGTCATGCCAATGTTCTGAAAACATAGATTTTTGACATGCTTGCAAAAACCATACTGAGCATTGTTTTTCTTTTGGTGAGAAGAGTAGAGACCAACATAAAATGCAACAGTGCTACATGCCAAACCTCGAATAAATAGCGAACAACTACAGAGGACAAAACTAAGCTGAAAAGAAAATTCTAAATCCCAGAGAATGTACAATCGTATCATCTAGATTACTTTAGGGGAGCTCCATACCTAGGTTACGTAGTTGTTCTATTGTTTAGATCCACCTCTTTTAAGAGCGATACTGATTGAATTATCCCGTTCATGTTACTGTATATATCTTTGCCATGTCTTTTTATCATACTTCGTTACTATGACTCCTACGATCTAGGCTACTGTGAGAGTAGTAGTACTATTATCATGGGAGGAAGAGAGATAAAATAATAATAATGTTTTAAATAAATATCAATAAAAAGTATATTACTGCACAATGCGTAGTACATGTTTTCTTTTCTCTCCACGTGCCCAGTCTTCTCCCCCTCTCATTTTCTTCACTGCGCTCTTTCGCCACTGGCACCCACCCTCTCGGCTCCCGATGCGTCATTGCCGCTTTCACTCACACCATCCTCGATCACGACTGCTCCTAACCTAAACTTATTCAAAATCTGGACGTGACCGCCTCTGTGTCCAGTCCACCATCTAACCTTCAACCATGCATTACCTCTGCTCGATCTCCACCGCCGCGCATGCTGATTCTGGTGCAGCCAACCTTTTAATTTCTACTGCTCGGCGGATGGCATACCTACAGCTCCTGTCCTCACTCCTCACCATATGAGCATATGAATAGGCCATAGAGGTAATGCTAAACAACAACGTTCAGACAGCAGCTAGGGACATCAGAGTGCAGACACGCATTATCAGTACTATTTTACATCACCATAATCTCGCAAAAATCTACACATCAGGCTACAAGAGATGAAGATAACCCATCAGCAATCAGTTGAGCACATAATTTCACGACTTCATACAGTCAAGGAAGCACCGTTATCGTCCAGTGAAAGGCTTAGTATCATACAGTCAAGGAAATTCTGGTAATCCTTTGTATCTGAAAACATGGAGCAGCAATTTGCTTAAACAACATGGTAGGGTGCAAGCTGTACAACAAGAATACAAACTGAGTAGCATTCTTAGGCATGTTGCACAAAGAACAAGTTAGATGATGCATAGCCTATCCAATCCAGCAACGACTAACCAAACACGAATCTACCAGAACTGAAAATCTGAGAACTTAACAACTATCCCACCCAAATTAATGAGCAAGAAGTAATCTGAACAATTGCATCTAGAAACTCGCCTGCATTTTCTTCATCTTCGTCTCAGCTTTTCTCTTCTCATGGTTCTCCCAGGCCTGTATCTTTACATCTTCACGTTTATACCTAGATCAAGCCAAGACAAGATTTGCACTAAGTAGCAAGCGATGGACGTGGAGAACACATTTGTTATTAGTAGAGATGTTTTTTTTTCACTGTTTCAACTCCAAATGGCGTTAATTAGCTAGGAGCTTCACCTATTGTTACTGTGGCTGCTATGCAGCTGGTTGCTTATAGTAATTTGGATAACCAGCATAAGCACCATAACCATACATGTTAGGATCCTGGGGTTGTGCATACTCACTGCCATAAGCCTAAGCCTCATAACCTTGTCCAGAGCCACCATAGTAACCACCAGCACAAGCAGCCACAGGCACGCCCCATTGGATGGATGGATTCCTATTGAGGCCGAGAATTTTTTACATCAGAATATTAGCCACTTCATCTACACCATACAACATGACAGGAAGAAAAAACAATGTGCAAGAGATGACCTGAGTCTCCTTGTTCGACAGGCTTGTACCCCACGAAAGCTGAACATTCTGTGCACCAATCAATGCACCTTGCAGCATTAACAACGTTTGCTCAGTAGACTGTCTAAAATTCATTGCCATAATAACTAATACAACAATACTTTTTACAAATACATGTCAACGATGGACCAATTGAGTAAATAAGGTCAACCTTATAACAAACTGAACAAAACCACATCTCTTTCCAACAGGGATCTTAACACGGACGACTTCGCCATGAGGAGAACAAACTTGTTTTAGGACATATTCAGTTACATTAGGGTCAAGCCCACAAACAAATATATGAAGACAAAAGAATAAAGTTAACAAAAAATGGAAGATGAATGACTGGCATGTAGAAAAAAAGAATTAAGAACGCACAATGGTATTGTTAGGACTTAGGATCATTCTTGAGCTCCTTGAGAATTTTCTACTGAAAATGAAAGCAAAAAAAGTGAAGGCAACATATTGTAAGATTTGATGAATAACAAATTCTATTAAATGAAGCCTGCCATGGAAAAGCCTACCAGATCATATGAGCAGTGTATGATGTCCTATCGTCGACAATACCCAATCGCCAATTTGTGATATAAATAAAACCTCAATCGCGTGCAAACATATCTCACACAGATCGAGCTCGAGCCATCTCAGGGCACTCACAAAATCCAACCCCAGCACCAAATCACATCTCACATCAGTGGCGGACCCAGAAACCTTCAATAGCCTTGGCAAAGATAATACTTATACTGTAAATATATAGCTTTGTCTAATTTTTAGACACCTTTAACTATATTTTACTACTTGCTGCATGTGTATAAATTCATTAGGACTAATAGAGTTGTTAAGTTACCATAGTGTAGGAGCAGATAGCATTCCACATTACATTAGTGACGGGGAAGCATCTGAATGGATTGGCGAGCAACATGATACAGACTACATCCTCGCAACTTTGACTAATTGGATTATGTGTGCATTCGTAAAAGAGCTGCTATATTATACAAAAATAATTATGTAGGTAAATTACCCAACTTGACGAGATTGCCGAGTTGGTCTAAGGCGCCAGATTAAGGTTCTAATTGATTCTGTGTGGTTGAGCACGCTAGTGTGGAGCTCCCCATTAGATGCCTGAGAAGCATCCATCTTGCTCTCAGGTAATGCAGTCGAAACCACTTGGTCAATGAGTTGCCTTCTATATTCATTCTCGGGCTGAAGAACTTTATCCCACAGATCACCATCCATTCTCTCAACCACATACCTGTCATTTTAAATAAATGCAATATGAACATGTAAGTCGTCAGACAATTGATGTGGACATCTTGAAACAGGTGTCACAAGTCACAACAATAAAAATTATTACATACCTAGCTTGCAGCTTGAATAACGAATTCTTGTTAGTGACGTTAATAAGTTCATCGTCACACTGCCCACGTCTATAAGCAACAACAGCAAGTGTAGGATCCTGCTTTTCACAATATTTACCCACAACAGTAGAGAAGAAAAAGTTAACCAAACTACGGGCATCAAACCAAACAGGCTCATAGTCTTACAATTGCACGGGTGATGATCCGTCCTGGGCGTGTGCATTGGAAGTTAGCCCATGAAAAGTAGTTAGGATCCATCGTCTGGTACCATGGGCAAGGAAAACGCTTGAGCAAGATCCTTTGCAAAAACGACCTTTAATAGTAGAGAAGAACAAAATCAGTCCAGTGCCCATGAATATAACATTTGTGGTTCATAATATATGCTTGTGGTACCTCGAATCCTGCATCTTTCATAGCTTGGACACACTGGCGAGTGGTACGGATGTCAGGCAGGCCATCGCCAAGCTCAATCTCAGCCTTGACGGTCAAATGCTTAGCGTTGTTGGGATCAAATCGGTCAGTCAGGCACCATTCATCCAGTGCAATACTGCCCAGGTTTCAGCACACGATAGACCTCACTATAGACGCCTTGCTGCGATAACCTGGGATAAAACAAACACTGAATTTGTGGTATTCCTGTGAAACCTTAACTTTGACTCGGACACAAGTATGATGGGAGACATACTGCCTCTGGTGCGTAACATGTAGCCTGTATTGCATAGGCCGCATCAAAGGTGTTATCAGCTATTGGCATATTCATGAAGTCCCCCTGAAATTACCAAGAGAAGATAAGACACTACTGCTTCTTCTCCACCAACTTGAACTAATGAGTATAATGTAATGAAGAAAACTACGAACACCAATATACCTTCAAGGAGCAGCATTGCTCACTCAAACCTGCTGAAAAGATGTGCTTATTGTTGATAGCTTGGACCTAAATGGTTCCTTTTGTGTAAAGGGCATATGAAGTGAATATCCTTCAAATCTTAAAAATAAGAATGTAGTCACAGTAAAGGGGACTACATTTTGAAGCCTTTCATATTCCTGTTTGGTCCTTTTTGGCATTTTCTAACCACCTCTGGTGGATTACATTTGGTGATTTCAGATTGTTCCATATACTTGAATGCATAAATTGTATTATTTGAAAGTTGAATGCCATGCCATGCAGTGAAATGGTGACGAGACAAGTAGAGAGTTTAGTGAGTGAGGAGACAACAACATCACCTTCTTGATGACCAGCAAATGCTAAAGCAACTGAGATCCTTCTGTCCTTGGACTCCACAACTACAAGAGAGGGTACACGAGCCATATAAATTAATAATTAAGATTTAGTAAGTCCAGATCCAAAAGCAAGAAAGATATAACCCTTTGGTTAGATTAATTGTACTGGTAAGCTCATGTGAACATTCTATTCATGAATGATGAACAAATAGCAACCATATTATCACGTATAAGCAGACAATATGCTCTTGAAGGTAAGAACATCAAGGCCATGAAGGAAGAAAGGTGTACATAAATTATTTTAGCACAACATCAAACTATTCCATGATAGGAAAACAATTTAGCAGAAAAATTGGATTGGTAGCAGATGGACACCGTTCCAATTGCCACCTGGATGGTATAATTGATAAGTCTTGTAGGCTTGTAACAGAGAGCGAGAAGGCAAGGCACTCCCTGCTTAGCTTTAGCTGTTCAACGGTGCCACACAAATTTTCATTCAGAATTACAGATAATCCTATGCAAACAAAAAAGACTTTGTAAGTTGGGTGGCCCTCTTTTCCTATTCGTTAGGATTTAGGAAATTACAAGAATAAGATTATGTGTTGCTTATAGTAAGTTGGGCAATAATATTTGGTGATAGTATTGGTGCTTTGCCGGCAACACTATCTAGTTGTTCCTAACATCATAAATCATAATAAGTGAATGGAGACAGTAGGATACCTGTTCTTATTTTTTTCTTTTCTTTGAAAAATATAGCTATTTGTTTCTCTGACCTCTGCATAATCCCAAAGAGGGCGGCGACCATTGCACATCGGTGTCTTGTAGCGTTATCAGACTATTGCTCGTGTCAGTAAGTCGAGCCCAAGTTACCTGCAAGAAAAGGTGAATGCTCTATGACAAGGAGACTGACAGGATGGTTCTTTGAGTGTATTTCTTCCACTTTGGTGGCACCAGTCTGTGGTTTCACCAGTCGCCAGTTGCCTGCTACCTCGAGTAAGCTAGAAAGATCCCTTTGTGCTCACTACAACCAAGCACCGTTCAGCTTAACACAAAATATAAGAACATAAGCATAGAAAGGAAATAATTATAAAATCATTTGACTCACGAAGCTAGAAGGTGCGATGAGCCCTAACCCTCCATACCTGTAAGTCACTGTACAGTACAATAGTATGGTACTTCGTTTCCAATAAAAAGATGGAAACCCATAGGAGTCTTTTAAGCACAGTATTACAGTAGGATAAGCTGAAGCTTCTAAAACACCAATGCATCTTTGAAAGTACAGAAAACTGAACTGCCTTCATATGTGCAACATATAACTAAAATATATGTTGGCAAATGTTCCTAACGATACTACGAACCTAAAAGGCAATAAAATTAATTAGGATAATAAGTTGAGTATCATTACAAATAAAATCATATCTATCTGATGTGCCTAATAATTTCTTGTATTTCTTCTGGAATGTTGTCTTTGGATTCATTGTCCTTGTACTTCAATAATTCTACTAAGAATTTGGTCCTCAGGTCATTCCCATTCTGCACATTCATTATTACATATCATAGAACACGATTAATAATCAATTATAGAAGAACAATATTGACAAAGTATTAGAACAAATTGGGTACTCACAGTGCAAATGCAGGGTAACCTTATACCATTCCAATCGTGCATAAAGTTGATAACAAGAAAGCCAGATAAATCCCTACAAATTAAAATAATACGTTGTTACATATATGTAGACAAAATTAATAAGTTGTTCGGGTTAAAAAAAATACCAGTTTAATGTTCTTGGAACCCATGTTGGTACTATACGACGCCACATATAAATATCGTCTTTCCATGTAGGATTGACCAATTCCATGGCAGCATTCATATTATTGGCAATATAATGTATATTATGAATATAATGCATGCTAGGATGATCACCCTTAAACCATGATGGTATAGGCATGGAGTCCATTATATAGATGCTTCTAGTGTCCATGTTAAGTACATATAAGGTGAAGTGACCCAAGAAAGAAAAGGGCAATAGAATCTGCAAATTAAAAAAATAGTTCAAGTAAGAGAAAAAACAAGATTACAAAAATGATGAAGAGTATAGCTTACTTGTTTGCAATCTGAAACATCGTACTCCATGTCAGGCCAACATTCTAATAATTTTGCCAACATGTTGATATCTGGCTTTGCACGAAGGCGAGGGTCTCGACCAAATTTAGTTATGGACTACTTTTTGTTAGTAAAATAATTATATAATGAACACACTTATATGAATAAAGACTAATTACTTGAACTTACACAGAACTGTAGATCCATGTAGTGGTATTTGTCTTCCAACAAGAACAAGGAATCATTGCATGCGATCATCCGAACAGCCATGTTAAAACAATCTGTATCCATCGGCTTATTTACATCCAATATATCTTTAAGTTTTTGAAGACTTAAAGAAATTGGATAAGGTTTAGTGCTCTGAATCCAATGTTTCCTATTAAATGAACAATTGTTTTTATAGTTAAATCAAGTACATATGTGTTGAATATTTACCATGCATATACTATATGAAATGAGAATTAACTTACTTTAAATATTTGTCGTTGTCTATCCCCATGATATATGTGCATAATACAAACATCAGTTCTTGCGTGTTTGTTGATGTTACTTTAGCAGGCAGAACATATGGAGATATATATGGTTCAATCTGATGTGATGTATTTGACGATTTAGATAACTCACATGGAGTATCGATTATTTGAACATCACTTGAACTCTCTCCATCTTCATCCACATTGTGGTCAAGATTTTGATGTCCTTTCTTTGTGTTTAATCTCGAGTCCCATAATATTGCAGGTAGCTTAAACCTAAACATTGTTATATCATCCTGCAAGTATATAAATATAAATTAAAACAAAAAAACATTGTTCCTATAAATAAATATACGTCCTCTACCTGAGTTACGTTATCAGATAGGGAGGATCCTGTCCAGTATTCCATATAGTTTATCATCCATAGCCCGCAAGATACCCTAATATGAAATTTAACAGATCAGGTGAGTTTCTATGTATATATGAAAATAAATAAAACCAATTTTGTAGAGTTGTGGTCACATGAATTTTACCCATCGGTTTGCATTTGTGTTGTGATCTTCTCTATAACTGGCCATGATGCAACATCAAGGTTCGACCACTTGCCTTGGTAAAGCTCTTTATGTTTTGCTGCAAGTTTAATCTGTCTTTCTAGACCTTTTAACTATGTGTATATATAAAACATATCAAGATTTATAGATAACAAATAATGTAATGATGAAATAATCATAATATAAAAGAAATGATTACTCACTGTAGTATAAAGGTCTCGGCGATCCGTTATTTGTTGTCCCATAGAATCGAGTACATGTACCTCACTTTTTTTTGCATTCAGAACTGCCAGGTACCAGTGAAAATCTTCTATATTCATTGGAAGGAACACCTTCATAGAACATACATTAACATTAATTTGTAAGTATTGTGCACCAATATATTACATATTACATATATTAAAAATGAGATGAGTTTTAGGTCAACCATGTCAGACTGTAAATAGTTGTCCACCCTTTGTTCAATTGTGTCTTCCTTACAATTTAAGAGCACCTTAGGGTCGCCATCACGCTTAAGCAGACTGGAAATGAATGTGTTCTCCAAGAAGACCTTTCCACCTTCTCTATGAAGTAAATGCTCTTCACCCCTAATACAGTGTATATATGCATTGAGGGCCTGTACACCAAAAGAATACAATTAACAGATCAAATATACATGCTAGCTTTAAATATGTATACCATACTGTATAATATGATAATTATAAATATATATATACTTTATTACTGTATATAATATGAACATACAAATGTACTTACGTTGTCAGACAATTGCATGTCACCATGAAAAAGACATTCCATATCATTTCTATTTAACCATGCGCTGTCGATGTTCACCACAACTTGTTTCCCCGGTAATGTTTTAATGTATTCAATAAGCTGAACATCTTCTGGGGTGCACTTATAATCTATACAATGAAAAATATTATACTTAATAAGCAAATGATATATGCGAAAACCAATAAGATGCAATAAGGCAAGAACAAAAAAATTACCTTCAGAGACAACTCGAGCTACATTCAATTTCTTTGGTTTCTTATGTTGTGATATTCTAATAAGTGTGTCCAAAGCATCTTGTTGGTTCTGCTTTACCATATCCGCATCAGAACTTAGTTGACTTGATTCATTTGGAACATCCAAAGATGTCAGGTGTATCACATCTGTATGAGGAGTGAATGAAACATAAGTATCTTGACAAAAGCATTGTTAGGAGTACTCATAAGACAATATTTACATTTAGGAGTGTAGATAAGAGAGCCTACCCGGTTGTGGCCCAAGATCGGCTTCAGTTGACACTTTTACATGATTGAAAATACAGTCAATGCCTACTCCCACAACATCGTGTGATTGTTTTGCAGCATTACCAACACTGACCTTACTATCCTCGCTCTCTATATATATGGCGCACAAGAGAAGAATTAAGTGTCAAACAAATATTTATTATGCAGACCTTAGTTTTATGTAATTGATAATAGCACTTACCCAATTCATGTTCATCGGTGTCATTAGTTGACAATTGTGCTGAACAACCACTTCTAGCCACAACCTCATACGATGGTTCAGCAGTATTGCCAACATCGACATTTCCTTTCTCCACCACTATATCCATTGTGATTTGGTCTGTACCAACTACCCATCAGATTAAAAGTGTCAAACATAATTTTATTGACAAAAGTATTTTAAGTATATAAAGTACATCGTCAAATAGCACGAAACTAAATAAAAAACGAACTTTAGCTTAAGTTCTTCATTCATATAGATGTGACAAGTGAACTTGTATAAACTTACGGAGGAAAGGGACACAGGCCTGCCACCATCCTAGTTTGATTAAGTATACCCGATGCCATTGATCTTATAGGATGTATATCATGGCATTATTGCAAATATACAACATTGCTCCTTATAAAAATGCTATGAGGGGAGGATGCCAGAAGCAAGGAGGCTGTTCGATCAAATGGCCCAGGTGGGGATCCAAGTAAATACAATCACGTTCAATGTTTGGATTGATGGATATGCAAAGAGTGGACAGATGGATCAGGCCAGTGCAGCCTATAGCGAGATGCAAGCGAGGGGATTAGTGCCAGACTCCTGCACCTTCAACATTATTGTTGCTAGAGCTCACAAGTTCGGGTATGCTGCCCAGTTAGTCCATGACCATGACATGTTTAGTTCACATATGTCGGCTGATGGGTTGGATATGTTGGTCTGTAGGCTTTGTTGGGATCATCGATTGGATGATGCCTGGGAGCTTCTGCTTGGTGCTATTGAGCAGGGTGTTCCATTGCGTGTTACTGGATTTAATGCATTGATCGCTGCTTATAGTAAGGAGGGACTCCACGAAGAAGCTTCTGAACTGTATAGAATTATGAACAAGTTAGGACTGGCACCATCCTCGTCTACTTTTAATTACTTGATAATGGGACTCTGCAATCAAGTAAAACTTGATGAGGCACAGCTTCTTTTAGAGCACATGGTTAGCAAAGGATATTGTCTAAGTACATCATTTACTATCAGCTTGGATGCATACTTCAGAGACGGTAATGCAGTTGGCGCACTGAAATGCTAGGATGATATGGGCAAAATTGGTTTGCAGACTGATTTTATTGCCTTCTCAGCATATATTAATGGCCTAAGCCGATTAGATTACGTGAATGAGGCTTATCAGGCATTTGCTGAGATGACGAGCAGAGGAATTGTACCAAACAATATTACTTACAACTCCATCATATCTACTGTTTGTAAGGCAGGCAATATGACTGAAGCCTTTAAGTTAGAGCAGAATATGAGGCAGAGTGGCATTGCTTGCATAATGAAGTTCACCATAGATTTATTCAGTCTATGCAATCACTTATGTTTCCTTGTTTTCTTTTAAACTAACACATGTAGGTAGCCAAACACTATCGTACTCTTATTTTGCCAACTCATACAATCAGCCAACAGAACTTATCTTTTTACATACAGCTGATGAACATTTATTGTATCACGGCCAGGTCAAATGTATCCAATGGGTTGTTTGGTCGTTTAAGCACTTTGACCAGTATGGGGTCATAATTAGCTTCATTCTATATATGTTCCTTTTTCTCAAACCTTTATTCGAATAAATTGAGACTAAATTTAGCTGACTGTCTGAAGTAGGGCTGCATGTGTTGAATGGTGTTTGGTTGGCTGTATGTGCTAAATTATTTGAGTGGTCGTGTAGATGGATGGACAATAAGCTTTTGAGCCCTGGAAGCCTTCACATTTTATCCCTGGATACATAGGGCTTGAGCTTATAGGATAATCCCAGGAAGTCCCCATTTGATTGGCCTATGTTAAGATTGAACTTCGATACTATTATTAACATTGTTGACACTATAGATTACTCTCCTTCTATTCCAAACTCTAAGACATTTTGCTTTTCTAGATGCATAGTGTTTGCTATGACCCTGTTTGGAACCTCTAGAGCTAATACTGCTAAAATTAGTTGTATAGGTTTCAAACACCCACAACTAATATCCCAATTATTTGTTAGCTAACTCACAGCTAACAATTAGTTCATTAACTGACTCAACTCAGCTAACAATTTGTTAGCTAGCTAACTAATATCTCTAGGGGTTCCAAACAGGAACCTATGTACTTAGGTGTACACTATGTCTGGATATATATAGTTAAGGCGATGTATCTAGAAAACCCAAAAACGTGTCATAATTTGAAATGGAAGGAGTACTTGGCAATTCATGTGGAGTTGTGGATGATACGATGGTGGGTGTGATCCCACTTTTCGTGCGTTTGATTTTTCTACATGATGAATATGCTCTACAAATGAAGTTTTCTAGTGCATGAGTTTTACCTAGTGTGCAAACCATGCTGTTAGATGCAAAACTATGCATCTGTTTTTGGACAATACGAAACAGAAGGAACCATTATATATTTTTTATGCTTCAATGCATATCCTCATGTGTTTTACTTCTGAGCAGCCGCAATCTGATGAGGTTGTTTCTTTTCTGTCAGACAGTAAAGAGTAAATGCTTGTATGGTAAAGCCTAGAACCACTCCTAAGGCTATTACCAACTGATCTCCTATCCCATCCCCTATCTCAAACTCCACTCTACAAACAGTGTCAAACAATATCATCTATAGTTCCACATCTAAATGTGATATCTTTGCTCTGTTTGGGAAAAGCCTTCTCCAGGCACATGGCAGGGGCTCAGAATAGTTGTGCTGTTGTATGAACTGCAGCAGGTAAAATGAATATGTCGTATGCCTGACATACCTGAAGATAGCTGACATGTATCAAACCTCACCAATCACCTTAACATTCTAGTTAGTTACTTCATCGAGTGAACTTATTATTGTTGTAAACTAATAGACACATTTCTGCAAAGCTAGCTTAACTCTTAAGTTACTCTTGTTATGATAATCTGTTAAGGTTCTAAAGCAGCCTCTTTTGGATCGACATTTGATTCTTGGGAACGTGGGAAGTTATTTCGATTCACATCCAATGGACATCAGCTGAGGTGGTGGTTTTCTGTAAAATATATACATTGGATTATTATGTGGGTGTTTTGTTTTGCAAGAAAAAACTACTACGCTTATGTGTTGGATGCGAATTGAATGTCTCTAAATGTCTGGGTGCACAGGTTGATGCACAAGATATGTTGTCTTATAAACCCCACCCCCAACTAACGTGTATAGATTGCATTATCGGGTGTCATTCATGTAAGACAGACATGCGACTGGTAACGGGCCGTCAATATTCTGTGACATTCTGGTAGAAGATGCAGATCTGATTTGGAAAGAAAGTGGGTCATGCTACGGGCGTGGTGAAGCAGCGGTGGTGGATTTGGCCTGGCACACACATCAGCAGGCAGCAGCACCGTAGCTGGGCAGGGCCAGCGACTTCGCGCGCACAATGTAAAACTTGGATGCAGACCCAGGTTTTATATACTCTAAAAATATTACAGTATTAGCAATATTATGGTTTAAGTTACAAAGTTTTTAGATGAGCTATCAAACACCTTTTGACTGAAAAACTACAGTATTCGTAAATACCGTGGTATTTTTTTGGAACTATGAAAAATAGAGCCCTCATGTGGGCTGAGAAGCTCAGAGAAGATTCTTTTGTTTTTGATGGTGCTACAAGAAATATAATTGACTGGGCACGAAGGGAAATGGAGGATGACGCCCAGGCTAACAACGAGGACATAGGAAGATGCATGTTTCTTGAGTTCTTAATGTTCATGACATATGAGGCTATGCTCAACAGCAGATCCTCAAAGGCTACACATATGCTTACAGAAAAAAGTTTTGATCCTGCTAGCAGCAGCATGATTAGAAAGGAGGTGAAAATGGGATTGGCTGTAATTGCTTGTTTATTGCTGAACCAGACCTTCCTGATGAATCCCAAATACCCCTCCTTTTGCCTAATTAACCCCTGTTACGAGCGCCTATAAATGTTCCCGACCGTAACAATAGCTCAAGGTTACACCTGGAAACTGGGGAGAAAAGGAAGATGTAATTCAGTCTGAGTTTTATAATATGTTATTTAGGTGATCATTAAGATAGATGGAAATCACAACTTGCTTGTCAGATCATTTCAAATTCAAATGTGCATTTTCAAATTCAAATGTGTGTATTCAATAACATCTATTCAATGCTCATCTGCTTTCTTTGTTGTATCAACCAAATGACCACTAAACAATAGGAAGCTAAAAAGGAGCCAAAATAGAGAAATAAAAGGCAAAAATACATCTTCACCTAAAAACCAAAATAATTAAGTGCATTACAAGTTGTTAATTGCCATTCATTCATCAATGTCAGTTACGGCGTAAGGACCTCCTTATAAACGATATTCTTTGTGTATGTTGCGCCATTTATCGCTGAGTTCCTTTCAACCCCCTTCTTCTTCTTCTTCTCATCGTGGACTGGAATGGCAAGTATCTTCACTTTTGATCGAGCGGTGGCCCTTGATAGAGCAACATAAAGTTGACCATGAGAGAACACTGGTTCCGGCAAGTACACACCAACATTAGGAATCGTCTGGCCCTGGGCCTTGTTAACTGTCATAGCAAAACTTAGTCTTATCGGAAACTGCTTCCTTTTAAACTGGAAAGGGAACATCTCATCATCAGAGGGGCACAGGGGTATACGAGGCAAGAAAATTCGCATTCCAGCATGTTGGCCAAGGACAATTTCAGCATCAATACTGTTTTTTTGGAAACCACGAACCACCAACCTCGTGCCATTGCAAAGTCCATTAGCAGGGTCTATATTCCTAAGCAACATGATTGGGCATCCAACTTTGAGCTTCAGAACGTGCGGGGGTAGTCCATTAGGAGTCAGCGTGTTTAGAAACTCCGATGGGTAATAGTTATTAGGATCATCCACCGCGGTGTCAAAACTATGGTACATCATCTGCTCCCCTTGGAAACGATCGATCATCCTCATATTTATCATATCCACCCAGTCATTCCGTGTAGACAATATTGCTCTTGAAGTGATGTAGCTTGTGTTAGACATGTTTGCATTTAGATTGGGGTAAATGTCATCTATCAGTCTATCAAGGTCGCAGTCATTACCAGTATATGGCACACATACCTCATCTGGAAGACGAACATCACCATCGTTGTTCGCTTCCTCAGTTCCACCACCGACGCGCAACAAATATTCTGCAAACCATGGGTCGCTCTGTGCCCTCATGTTTTGAACAAGCTTTAGGTGGCACATGGATTCCCAGAGGTAAGAACTCCGTAGAGAGGCAGCAACTATCTGAGCCCTTGACCCCTTGCGTACAACAGGGAGTACTTGTCTGAAATCACCCCCGAACACAACAGTCCTCCCACCAAAGGGCAGCCCAGGCCGTCCCATTATATCACGCATGCTATTGTCTAGCGCCTCAATTGCTTGTCTCTTAGTCATTGATGCCTCGTCCCAGATAATGAGCGATGCTTTTTGTAGCAACTTTGCTGTCCCGCTTTGTTTCGTGAAGCTACATACAGCACCATCATCAATAGTAAGTGGTATCTTGAAGCGTGAATGGGCAGTCCTCCCCCCAGGCAATATGGAAGCCGCAACACCAGATGTAGCTGTTGCAACTGCAATCTTGTCCTGACTGCGTAGTGCCGCAAGCAATGCCTTATACAGATAGGTCTTTCCAGTCCCACCAGGCCCATCCACAAAGAACACTCCACCGTTATTGGTGTCAACGACAGATAGGATCTTATCATAGGCAAACCTCTGCTCCTCATTTAGGGTTTCTTTCATAGCAACGTCTTCTGCTGTCGGCTCGATACTTTCCTCCTCGTAAATCTCTCTATCAGTACCATGTGAATCGTCATATTTGTCAATGATAGCAGGGAGAGGGAATGTCTTTATGTCTTTACCCATTGACTGCAAAATGTTTCTAATGTCAATCAAGACCATCTGTTGCACATGGGTTTTGCTTTGAGTACTACGGTGATAGTCCTCTGACATTGAGTCAAGGTGTCTCTGCCATAATTCTGCCACATCGTTCGGCTCGCAGTATACCAGTATTGTTGCAAACAACCTTCGTAGTGCTGACGGCATTTGGTAAATAGCGGCTTCGTTGAGACACTCATCTATTGTGTCGTCTGCTTCAAGCAGTCCCCTCCTTTGTGCTGCCTCACGAAAAGATGGTAGTGTCTCACCATCTACTGTCCTTAGATCCGCATAGGAGGTAGCACCCGTCACATGGTTTAAGAGAAGTCGAAGATAAAAGCGCTCCCCCTCAGCTGGATGAGCAGAGACTATTCTACCAACCTGTCCACCCGTGTTTCGTTTCCTCCTTTGCCACACTTTGCCTTGCTGCAAAGTGTACCACTCAGGAAAATCACGGTAAAGGATGCCCCGAGCCTCCTCGTGTAGCCTATTTGCCTCAAAATATGCCGTAAGCATTGACCTATCGGCACCTGGACGTTGGACAACATGATTTACTTTAGCACGCTCGTGAAATGACACCATATGCATGTTTTCAAGATGGAGCTGCAGTTGCATCACTGGAGGAGAGTTTTGACTTAGATCAAAGCTGAATATCCTCCAAAGGGCTTCTGGAGGGGTCACCCACCTAGCATCTCTATACTGCTTGATCTCATCAACGTCACCATCAGCCTTGTTTGCGTCTGTCACAGCCACAGACGCACGATCGTGGCCTTTGTATATGTATTTGAACAAGTATTTGACAGCCTTGATGCTCCCGCATGCCTCAACATTGATGTGACAGTTGAAGAGCCGGAGGAGGTAAGGGTTGTAAGGGACGACCCATCTGTTGTCCAATTCACAACCTCGAACCGTTTCCTTACGCCCATCATCACGACGCCTATAAATAGGATATGAATCCTTTCCTTGAGACGTTGCATTGCTAAAAGCTCTAGGATAATGGTTTTTGCATGAAGCACGACCCTTAGTGCATGGGCATTTAGGATTTAGCAACCCGCACGGTCCATGCATCATATGCTTGATAACCATCTTGTATAGTTCAGGGTACTTCTTCTTGTCAGGGATCTCAGCGGAGATAAGGTGATCATACTGATCAGGACAAGTTAGCTTGTACTTTCTCTGCATGATGAGTAGGAAATGGACATGAGGCAAACCTCGCTTCTGGAACTCCACGACATAGACATAAGCTCGGATTTTTCCAAGAATATGATGCTTAGTCAATCTCTTCTTCAATTCCTCTAGTTTTGCACGGAATATGCGAACAACAAGGTCCGGACGATCCTGTGGTGACTGCATAGGGAGAAGCTCTCTGGTTATTTCATCCCAATTGGGGTTGCACGTCATAGTGAGGAATATGTCTGGCTTCCCAAACTTCCGCACAAGGGCCATAGCATCCATATACCGACGTCTCATGTCACGAGGACCACCGATAAATGATGTAGACAGCACGGTTCGCTTTCCAATTTTGTCTGCTCTGTTCTCGCCTTCATGCAAGCTATCTACCAAACCCTTGTATAGATCTGCCCTTAATCTGTCTTGGTTTTTACGTATGAAATCCAAACGAGAGCTCTCAATCTTGATGTAGGTGTCAACCGCAAACTGTTGGAAAAGCCGCTTCCCATGAAGTATTGGATTGAATATACTTGGACGAATTTGGAATCTGTAGCAGTAATAGTCACGTACAGACACGCATAGATGGCTAGGTCGTTCTGCAACCGCAAGGTTTATTAATTAGTGTTGCTAAAAACATATTTAACAAAGGATTATATAAGAATCACAAAGAAATAACTAACCTGTATCATCATTGTTTGCATCACTTCTCCTATGTTGATCGCGGTACGCGTCTACTTCATCCATGGAAACATTGGACTTAGGAATATTGGCATGCCATCCAAGTTCACCTTTAGGGAAGAACAATGGATATGATAGTGCATCATAGCATCCATGATATGAACGGATGCCGTGGCTTGACCTATCCTTCCCATGCAGCATAACACTATTACTGAATTGACCTCGACGTTCACTCCCCTCAATCCAAACTGCAGCGACCTCCGAAGTGATGGGTACATTATATAACTTCTGGTTCAGCGTTTGGTCAAGGTTCAAGGCGATATGGTAGTCTTCAATGTTATCAACGTTCCCCATACTCCTAAGGTGCTCAGAGTATGGGTTTCCCTTAAGTATTTCAACCAACTGTTTAATAACTGCCTTGTCTTTCTCAAATTGCTCTTGACGACATTTACGATATCTATGCTCGAGGCTGGGATCATCATCGTAGAAGTAGAGTTCAAGGTGTTTATGTTCCGCCCCAACTTCCCTACCGAACGACCTTACGTTGTGGTACATCATGCCATGTGCACGGAACGTGTAGATACCACAATCCATGTTTGTAGTCATACTATCAAGGCAACAATACAGAGAAGTGAATGAGAAATGGCCGTTAAAAAATCGAATGTTATCACGGAAGTGCCTCGCATCAGCATCTGAACACTCCCACAGCCTCCTAAGTTGGGGTGGTGTCTCGAACGGGGCTAGATCAATCTGTCCATTACGACAACAAAATCCAGGTGGTTCATACTGAAACTTCTTCGCTTTGCAGTAACCGCAGTCAGCAACAGTGCTCAGCAAATGTGTTTCTTCAGGTATGTTACTATACACCTTGTCGTACAAGTCAGGTACGTCAGGGTTGACAGTAAAGGCATCTTGGGTTTCATCAATCTCGATATCCTCAATAGATTCACCATCTAAATTTGTTTTCGAGGAACAACGGGTAAGACGAATAACTTTAGAAACTTTCAAATCCTATATCCTATATATATATATACTATTACAAACATTATGTAAGTACCTTGCCCAGCGAATAGGTATCCATCTTCTTCGTCATCATCTTCAAAAAGTACATCCTCGTCATGATTCTCTACAAAGAGCACACCTTCATCGGCATCTATTGATTCACATGGTTTTAACCACTAAGAATAATTAGGGAACTAATTGTGGAAGGAGCTTGTAATTACCATTGGTGGTGACATTCGGGGTTATCTGTCGTTGCATCCCAACGTCTGCTCCTTCAGTCATTATGTCACTATGTGGAGCAGTGACTGGACATGGGCTTGTACTTTCTATTGACGGAAAGTTGTGTTAAATCAATTGGCCACTATAAGTTAAGTATCATATCAATTAAGGACAAATTAGTAATTACTGTTGTTTTCGATCTCTGAAGCAATCGCGTGATCAATTTCATTGTGCTCACCGCCTTCCATTCCGTGATCCCTAGTTGCAGTAGCAAAGTTTCTTCTAATGGCAGATTGAAATTTCTGGTTTTGACGAGATATCAGGCTCTGTCTTTCACCAGACGACACATGATGCTCATGCCGCTGTCTTCTAGGAGACTGTGTCATTTTGTCCATGTCAACATCCTTAGTCTGCAATGAAGCATAAACAAAAGGTGTTGCACTCAACTCAGAGATAACCATGTCCTTGGAGCTAGATAGAGACACAGTAGGAGGTTGAGAATCTGCTGAACTCCACACAAGCTCCGGCGTAAACTTCGGATTCTCAATTGCGATCGAGTCTTGAGCTAGCATTGCTTGTTGTCTTCTACTATAGTTTTCCCTTGCACTCTTTTGACATGGTGTAGTATTACGCAATGCCCTTTGTTCCCTTGTTAGAGTTGCAAATCGAATCTGTTCTCGAATTCTCTTACGTTCCCTTGCATCTAAAACTTCTGAACTTGGATTGGAATCATGTTGATGACCCGTCTGAGCTGATGCGCCTTAAAGTTGAAAGTAACAAAGCTCTTAGGTGTATATATTATAGGTTGAATGATGAGAGCTCAACTCACTATTGGGGCACATTTGTTATAATTTTCGTCTTTCAATAACATAACACAGCAACATAATAACCTAGAGTGTCAATGCTTTGATGATTATTATTCTCTTTGTGTGCAGGTATGCTGCAATCTACAAACTAACCCAAGAGCACATAAGAAAAGCATTACTTTAAAGATGAGTGACACACGAGCATAGTTAACATACCTTTTGAACGCTCATGGTGCACAACATTTTCATTTTTGCTTGACTGACGACGCCTCTTCAATTCATTTTTCTTTTCATCACTCATCGTGGCGTATCGTGCTCTTTCTCTTTCCCTCTTACGTTGTCTCGCATCATCACATCCACCTAACCAGTTATATCCTTTTCCATTATTAATCGTTGTTGGTAAATTAACATAACAAAGAAATGTAATTACCTAGAGTGATACCACACGGTATAGTACAATCAATGATGCTTCCGTCGCCTATAGCCACATCTGGACAATCATCTACACAAAGTAACCCGATAACACATAAGAAAAGCATTATTTTAAAGATGAGTGACGCACAAGCAGCCTTAATTTACCTTTTGAATACTCATGGTGAACAACGTTCTCTTTTTTGCGTGACTGACGACGGTTCTTCAATTCGTTTTTTTTTCAACACTCATCGCCGCATATCGTGCTCTTTCTCTTTCTCTCTTACATTGTCTCGCATCAGTTCGACCTCCTGAACCATCATATATTACCCATCAATAATCTCCATTGTCAATACATGGTAAACAAACATATTCACCTTGAGTGTTATCACACGATTTAGTTAAATCAATTATGCTTCCGTCGCTGACAGGTACCTCTGGACATTCATCTACAAAATATGAACATCGTTATTTTCCTTTTTAAAACCTTGGTGAGAGATCAAATATTGCATTTTATTAGTAGATATACCTTCAAGGGTGTTGCTAGACAATTCTCTTAATGGAGGTCGAACATCGTTATTGTTGAACGGATCCATCTACGTCTTTTAGTCTACCAACAGACCTGTGTAGAAAAATATTAGTCATATTCATACTTAGATTATTGCAATTCGGAACAGGAAACACATCTACTATATCTCTCCCAAGCCCACCTGCTACCCGTGAACAATGTGTAGTAGTAGACCTTTGCATGCAGTTGTATTGTGTTTGAATAGTAGACCTCCCTATCATGCCTAAATTAAGAGAGGTTACATTTGTCTGCTTACCTTCTTTCAGGTACCGCGAACATGTTGTATGAATCAATAGAGACACCAAGTTGAAACTTTTAAGGAAGGGTATCTTAACACATATATATGTGCCCATGGTAATCAGACAACATGGATATGTTTTTCTTGATATTGTGTTCATAAATGTGCCCATGGTCTAGGTAAAGTAAAACATTCTAGGGACAGTCAGGGCTGTGAGAAAACAGAATAAAATATATGTAGCTCACGTAATATCAATTTGTTGAAGTTATATTCCTTGGTACATAACTCGTTTATACTACTATTGTAAAAACTCAAGTTTAACCTACCAGTTGAGTAGTTGTCATTGTCAATAGTTGTCTTTTGTATAACACCTCATTTTTATAACTTCTGAATTTTATCCCTTGTGGTTACGATTTCATAGTTAACTTTGCAGAATTAATGCTTTGAAGGTGACAAGCAGTACACACAATAGTTCCACACGTCCCAGCTAACGTGAGGCATGTCATACCGTATTTGTTGATGCATGGATCTTACTATACTTTGCCAATTTACATTCACTTATGTATTGATTGTTTGCTAAGTGTGTGCACTTTTATGTAGACTGTGGACAATGATCTTGCACTGCAAATATACATAAAGGCTAGGGCACCCCTAAAGTTGTTGCTCCATTTGCTGAAAGGAGGGAGTTTGACAAGATACTGATATACTCAAAGCAGGTTCGTTATTTGGTGTTATTAACTCTGTTTTCAGTTGTTGTAACTCATTTGAGCTTCAAATTTTATTTCTACAACTTGGTTCCAGATGGAAGAGCAGATGGCGTGCTTTCTCTGCATGAGTCATCCACAAAGGATGTACAGCCAGCTCAGGAACATCTTTCATTGGAAGAAGTCTCCACTGAGAGTTCAATAAGGCCATTCTTTGTGGAATTTGATAATAACATTTTCTCGTCTACTCATCGTCGTCGCTCGAGTACTCGAGCTGAAAGGGGAAGACCAAGCTCCCTTTTTGAAGAAAGTCCTCGACAAATGTTTAAGTGTAACATTTTGGAATGAAATAGGTTTATTTCTGTAGGTTTTGGTTGCATTGGAGAGGATTGAACAGCAAGCAGAGCTAACCTACGATGTTAGTTCTTTTTTACCCTTTGCTCCACAAGCCCGTTATCATCTTTCTTTTGCCTGAAACCTTGAATAAACTTTTTTTGCAGCAATTGCTAATGCTGGAGGCTAATCTAGTTTTTGGCGCCTTTGCCTCCTATGATCGGCATAGAGACATGCGGATGGATATTGATGATATGTCCTATGAGGTACTATCTGTTATCGTGTCTCGTCCTGCCTGAATGGTGGAGGGGTTTTATTAGAGATGCTTTTCTTTCTGGAGGATTCTTCCTTATTCTGTGTTTGAAGCCCTTACTGTGATTCGAGCAGTAACTATGATCCTTTACGAAATACTCTTCGTTCATATTTATCCTCACGGAAGAGGTGCTTGTATCTTCTGAACAGGAATTATTGGCACTGGAGGAGAGAATAGGCTCTGTGAGCACAGCTCTTTCGGAGGAGCAGTTCACAAAATTGTAGATCAGCAGCACACTCAATGACATAATACATCCACAGATAACCCCTTCCAAAAAAATTCACATCGTACTCGCTGAATCAACTTCTTACACAGCTCTTCTGCAATCTGCTGATGTTCAGTTTGATGATATTGTTGTTGCATGTGGCAGGTATACTTCTTATGGGTAATTTTGTGTGTACAGTTCTTGTTGTGTCATGCCTAGATTCTGAAAGTTGCAAGACATCGCTCTATAGTCGGACAATATTTAACTTCATGCAGTGGTGGAACCATTGCTGGCCTTGCTTTAGGATCCAGATTGAGCAGCTTCAAAACAAAAGTATGATCTACCCTTTTCTGTTATATTATCTGACACTGAACTTTCCGAGTAATATCCTCTTACTGGATAGGTTCATGCACTCTCTGTTTGTGATGACCCTGAATACTTCTATGACTATGTCCAAGGCCTGATTGATGGACTTAATTCTGGTTTGGATTCACGTGATATAGTTAGAAGTCAACAAATCAACCGTTGATGACATGAAATGCAGCATCTGTCAGGTAAGCGGTAACCGTACCTAGCCACCTAGGGGATCTGCTATTTCTGTTATTCTGCTGGTATAAAACAAAATGCATATGAGGATTTGACATTGAGCACTTCTTTCCAATGTGGAACTGACCTGTTGTGTGGGACAGTCGGCGTTAAGTAGTCCAGGTTTTGCCTGTCATTCTCACAGAAGACAGGACTTTTTATGCTGCTATTACCCCACTTCCCAAATGTCTTATTAAAAAAGGCTGGGTTGTACTTGCGAGCCCTCCAGGTCAGTACCTTCGCATTGGTGCAGCTGATATCTCCGCTTCGTATTCCTGTTTAACTAACCTTACATTTTGTAATGCAACATTACTCAGAGTTGCCTGATATCAAGCGTGCCATTGTAAATACCCATGTCATTGAACCATAGGTTTGTCGACTTCAGTTATTTTCAGATATCTTTTTTTTATGTTTTGCCCATTAACAGACACTTGTTGAGTTCTTTGGCACATTGTCGAGAGTGGGCTTTGGAATGCATGAAAGACCTTCTACTGGTTAATCTGAAGGGAAATCTTCAGATTGTTGTGCAGGTATTCCTGTTCAGTTTCTTATGCCCCCTACCCCTCTGTACCAACCCATTGAAGTTTATTTTCTTCCTTCTTGGTTCTAAATTATTGTGAAAGCTTGGGGGACATATGCAGGCCGCGAAAGAACACTCTGAGCAGCTAGGGGTTGATGCTTGCATCAAATTATTTGAGCAATTCAAATCTTATGAGGGCCTTTACTTTTTCTTGGGATCCTATCTGAGCTCCAAGTGATTTCTCTTGCTGACAGTGGAATGCCTTTCTCAAATTTTGCATGTCTATCTCAAAATGCAACACACCTGACTTTTCTTTACATACAACAGCGAGGACCCAGATATCCATTTCAAGTATGGATTTGCTAGGAGTTTTTCCAACTGGCCTTGCAACGTCAACACCTGAGACAAATACATCTCAGTCCCAAGGGAGCAGTGACAGCAGTGGTAATAACAAGAGCAAGAGCCATTCAACAGAGCCAGTAAGTTGTCAATCTCACAGATAAAGCTGCTGCGGAATCGGTGGGAGCTGCAGCTACGCCATCATCGTGGTCGGCCAGGAGCCCCCACCACACGGATCAAGGTACACTCGTTGTGAAGGGATATGCTTGGATCAGAGTAGGGGTGAGTGAGGACTGTCCATTTATCACCTTCAATTGCTTTTATATTTTCTTTGGATTTTGACACTCCTTTCTTTTGCTTGCTTTTATGCAACCCTGTTGATGTGTACTACCACACTGATTTTTGTCTCTCTCAGCTAGGAGAACCAAGGTGATGAGAAGGCAGTCAACCTTTGTTTTTAACAATGCTTCTCATCCATGGAGCAAAAATAAAATACTTATTTGGATGGTAAAATTCCTTTTCTGTTTCTTGATCTTTCTGTGGAACAGATACTAACTATATCATCCTTTGTTATCTGATTAGTGTATCACCATGTAAAGACATAAAAATGCCTTATTTTTCTAGCTCATCCAGACATTTCGAATTCAACCTCAAGTTTACTGATGAAAGAACATCTAAGAGTGTCACCAACCATAAAGTCAAAAGATTCATGTATCTGAAGCCTCAAATAAGTAGTATACATCCATAATCACTTGGATTTAAAGTTTCTTTAATTGCATTGCAGCTTTGCTTTTTGCGTCAATTCAAGGGCTCCATAATAAGGTCAGACTATTTGGCACTGAGGTTGGGCTTTGTCACAGTGAGTACTCTAATTTTTTTTCTAATGTTTTAGCATCCTCGCCCCACCTCCTCCCCCTGCCAAGATGATTCTAATATGCCACTTTGTTCATGTGATTTTCTTGTTAGTATCACAAGCTACCACATTCATATGACTTCCATAAATACATGGTACAGAGCATGGAAGATGATTACAATGGGACTATTGGTATCAGGTAAAGCAGGATTTACTCTACAGAGTATCCACTTTTCATGTGATCAAATTAAGCATCAAGAAAACTACCTTTGATAGAGTAGATTTCTTGATTCGAATAATGAAGCATTCAAGTATACTGGTCTAGAAATAGTTTCCCATGAGATCCAGTATGGTGGCTGTGTTGAGGAAACTGGACCTGCGGGGGTAAGACCGCCCCCGCGGCATTGCATTTAAGAAGAAGGCCTATGATGGATTGTTCCAATACATATGTTGGTAGCTACATAGTGACCCAAACTTTAGGGACTTCTTTGCTCCTTCCGATTGATAATGCCAGTTAAAGCTATCTAAATATTTAGCCTTCTTCGAACTTGGTTATAGCATATCAAGAGCTATTAAATCTGCTAGAAGACCTTAGAGGGTTTTAACATTGGGATGGATATTTGGGCCCTTACCTTGCTTTAAGTGGAGATTCAGTTTTCTATTTTCACTTAATATGACAACTGAAGAGCGAAAGACTTTGCAGGGCACAGAGTCTTCAGCTCCTTCTGTTCCTCCTGATGGAGGAGTCAGCAAGGAACCTCAAAAAGGGGGAGATTGCCCAATGGGTGAATTTCTATCCGCTTATTGGAACCACTCATCAGGTTTTACATTATGCGTATTCCTTCTTAATTCTTATACATGTTTGTTTATCTCTGGCTTCAGGAGGACAACTGGTCCAACACGCCGCTCATCCAAGGGCAACTGGACTGTAGAAGAGGTAAAGTTGGCACTCTGGTTTCCTAAATTCGTTAATAGCACGCATTTTCAGTACAACATTTGAATAATGAAGTAAATAACCTATCTTAGGTAGCTTTGTTGAATGCTATGCTAAACATCCTTCTCAATAAGATAGTCTTTTTTCTCTACATAGCAAAAGATAAATATCATACAGATATATAACTTTTCAGTTTTCACCATACTCTCTTCTACTGTAGTTGATATTATAGTTAAGAGTAGGCAGGGATTGCTGTTCTGATTCTCTTGCTGCATTTATTTTCATTTGCATCAAACATTACATACAGTAACATTGTTCAGTGACATGCCTACATCAGCACCAAAGATTTATTTGATATTTGGATGGCAATGTTCTTTCTATATGCTGGAGAACCAGAGGAGTGGGGAAACAGACCAGAAAGTCAAGGCTGAGGGAATGCCGAGGGAACAAAATGAGCATGTGTTATTTCCTAGATATTCCCTTGTGTGCACTTTTAGGTTCTCTATGCTTACAAAAAGGAAAGGAAAGTAGGATTTCAGACATGCTCTTATAGAGTGACTCGTGCTCAAATCTAGAAATTGATATCACCTCAGGTTTGGGTTTTGAGAGCTCACTTATCTGAATCTGTAGTATAGCAGTTTGATTAAAGTCTTAGTATAAAATGTCTTTCAAATTTCACGCACTAAATAAAGCAGCATCGGGAGGGCCATTTCTTGAATTGTTTGTCTCCACTTTATTCAGGTGAACCAAAATGTTTTCCCAGGTCTTCGAACTGAAATACAGTAGTACTTTAGAACCGCAACACTACAACAAAGTTGCCACTGCATGTAAATTAGACAAACAGAGTGTGCACACAACCACGGAAAGACACATATACAAGCAGACAGAACAAGAAACCAGACAAATAAGAACACTGACAAACAAACTAATGATGATGAACTTATTTATTAGATAATAGAGAGGTCACATAGTTCTATACAAAGCGGTTAACATTAAGATCGAATACACGACCAATAAAAACAGAACACAAATCATTATTAATAAGTTTCATCTGATACATGACTAACAAAGTATTCTACTATAACAAGCTAGAACACATGTCTCAATCCGATGTTACAGTCGCCAAATGTGCTCGTCTGTTCTCTAGAAATTTGTCGATGAAACGACTCCTTGGATTGTCAATCAACGAACGACGAATTGCTGCAATTTAGAACATGATTTGTAAGGACATGATTATTTTAAATTATTGTCATTCTAATTGTATCTATATCTATAATCTATAAATATATTATAAGAACCACTCACTCTTCAAGCGGTATTTAGTGTGATGATCCGGGTTGAAATGAATAGTGCTGTGGTCCGAGGTTTCCAAGCACCCTATTGTTATAAAATAATAGTATATAATTATTAATAAGAGTAAGAATTAAGTATATATTGAAAGATGTTAGGCACAGAAGAAATTACTGTGCTTATGGTTACAACGCAGCAAAGTTCCAATAATTATGTTCTTGTCAACTCTAGCTAACGACCATCGTAGAGCATTTCTTTGCAAGAGGTCAGTCCATACCCCCACGATGATTAGATCCCACCTATTAAAAACCTTAATCGTCTGAATAAGACCTAACAAATGCATAATGCTGTTAAAAAATAATGTATATATGAAAATTAGTGCCACCTAGAATCCATTAGTACAGCTTCTCTATACGGTCTTCCACCGATATGCTTTAATGGTTCCAAATGAAGAACTATGCCAATAACATCTGAACAATTCACATATGATTAGTTACCTTTGAATCATTTAGACTTCAGGCGTTAGTGATATATATATATATATAAACTATATGGAAAGAAGGGTTATTACCTACGAATGTCTTATGCGGTTGTTGGTAAACCTCATGAAATGGCATAAGATACTTTGGAAATGGAGGAAATTGGATTGGCTTCGTGAATGGATCCACAATAGTATGTGTTATCAATCCCAACTCTAGCCCATGACCAATATTGCGAAATTGAAGTTCCTCCCGGTTTAGACAAAATGCCACTCTATACAATGTATATGTGCATCCTTGTGTGAGTAAGGCATCGAACCGTTGGACATTATTGCCGTTAGAAATTGCTTCGATTTTGGATCCCTAGATATTTGGGAATACATGTTGTATGAGTCAAAGAATTTAATTATAATAACATGAATATATTGGCTCTATTTCAATGCTTGTTGAAGTGACTCACAGTGATGTCCTGTAGGATGTAGTGTTGACTATTACGACGCCTAGGGAACTTAACAACTACTCTCGCAAAGACACTTTTGACTTGTGGTAAGTTATTGACATCTTGAATATCGTCAAATAGCACGAAACTACATAAAACACGAACTTTAGTTTAAGTTCTTCATACAAATAGATGTAAAAAGTAAATAACCTTATATAAACTTACGGAGGAAAGGGAGACAGGCCTGCCACCGTCCTATTTTGAGTACGTCTACCTAATGCCATTGTTCTTATAGGATCTATCATGACATTATTGCAAAGATACAAAAAACATTAAAACGACTATATGACATATAATCTCTTGTCTATTAAAATGCTAAAATAATATGTACAATATATCGCTGTATTAATAGGACTGAATTTAGAGATATCAGAATTTAGCAACAAACAAAGTCACTCTGTCAATTGGGGACAGGTACAAGTGTATTGTACAAAAAGTCCTCCCATGCAACATACAACACCAGAAATTATATAATGCACCCATAATGAATTATGTCAGTTTCTGCAACACACTGCAGGCTGCAGTTTTCAATCTCTTAGTATTTCGTTTGGATTAGGTTCAGCATTTCAGTATTCATACATTCATTCATGTTTCAGTATTACAGCTTCCAGTGATTATACTGATACAGGTGCTGATCTTATTGTCTCATAATTACAGGTCAATTGTTCAAGTTGCAATTGTTCAACAATTCACAGACATTTTCATCAATATTCATCAGAACTTTACAAGGACAGGTTATTTGAATTCACATCATATTGTTTATTTGGCCTATTTTTTCTGCCTGCAAAATGCCTAGATCAAATCCTCAGCTGACTAATAAATAAACAAGCCCTCTCATACTCCAGAACTTGTTGTCAAATAGAAGATGGACAGTGACGGAACAATAAGTTGAACATCTTTGTGTTGTAATGCTCCTGTGCATCATTGTTGGGCCTATCGCCGGATACTTAATATTTAAGATGTCATGTAACACGCAATGATTTGCACATTACAATGTTTGATAGTGACGTTTTAAGAGGAAGTTGTTGATGTATCGTTCAAAAAGAAGAGGGGAGAGAAAGAATTGTGGGCGGGTGCAAGTGCAACATACAAAAAGCATGCTACCAGCTAAGCCTCCCAACTATAATGTTTTTATCTAAGAATTAGCATCAACCTCTATATACCGGAAGCATGCTATAATTGGTTTATCTAAGAATTAGCATCAACCTCTATATACCGGAAGCATGCTATAAACTTTATATAGCCCAAAGAATACCCCAAATACACACAAGTCTAGTATTTTATTTAATGACCCTAATTATCAACCATTTACTGATTAGTGATAAAAATAATGAACAACCACTAAGATTATGTCAAATCTCTACTACTTATTACAATTTAGAGGACTCAATAGTTAGCAGCTAACAAATACAAAGTGTTATATATTGCAGAATATTAGTGCTAGAACAATATATGTTGCCTAAGTGTCATAACCATAAGATGGTGAGCATTATAGTTTCAGGTAAAGAAGGTGTTGAATTTTCAGTGGTTACCTAAAAATCCAGCAATGTCCAGCAAGCACCACTCAGCAACACAAATCAAGTTCAAACTTCTGTTCAAAGTAATAGAGCAAACATTAATAGTTAGCAACCATGCAACAGGTAGCAACGATTAGAAGGTAGGAAATACAAAAATATCAGCTATGATGTACTCAAGATACTTGCTAGCAGGAAAAACATAATGGACAGGACCCTCTGGTCATACTAACTACGAAGGATAACCTTGAGATACAGAAGCACTACGATAAAAAGCATTACATAAGATAAAACAAAGGTTCTTCTTATGTGTTCTTGCACTCTTGAAAATCAAAGCAGCTTATGCTAATCCAATTGATGGGATTGATGGGAGCATACATATGTATGAGTTTGGACTGCTGAAAATCAAAGCAGCTTATGCTAATCCAACTAATGGGATTGATGGGAGCACAATGCAATAAACAGCAAGGAGAACAACAGCCTAGCTATTAGTGGGATTGATGGGAAGCAAAATTCAGCATATCGTTAGGTCAGTGCAATGAACAAAAAGCAGAACAACAAAAACTGTGTCGTCTGTCCCTTGAGCTTTTAAACAGTCTGAACTAATGCGAACAGGAACCCAAACAATATATTTTGATTGATGTGATCAGCAAGTCAAATGCTATTTGGTACTCCGAATTGGTGTCAACAGCAAGCCAAACACTATATGGTACTCTGAATTGGTGTCAACAGCAAGCCAAACTACTCATCATCTTCGAGATCGTATAGGATATGTTTAAACTGAACAACAGGACAAAGATGTTAACTATGAGTCTATGACTGTAATCCTAAATCACATGACAGAAACATATTGCTACAAAACATATTGCTGCATAACATTCGACACATAGCTATCATGGGCTCTCCGGTACTACAACGCTATCTAATTAGTTATATGTGATTTCACTAAAGAATGAAGATGGCAGCAGCTACATAAACAAATGTGGTAGCTCATGAATGTGTTAAAAAAGAACTTGAGAAGCACATTAACATACATCTGCTGACACCTGCCTCGTATCTAACACATCAGCCTTGTTCCCAGCAAGAGCCACTATTGTATTCGAGTTTCCTGCATTAAAAAGAAAAGGAAAATTAAAACAAACAATTGTAGATCAGCAGCACACTCAATGATATAATACATCCACAGATAACCCCTTCCAATGACAAAATTCACATCGTTCTCAAGTGGGTTTCCTGCTATCTAATTAGTTGTCAACATAAACATAGAACTACAAAGAGTATTACCTCTATGTGATTTCAGTCGTCCTCGTTCTCCGGCACGCGCGCAGTCTTGTTGATACCCACTTGAGAACTACAAAAAAGGAAGGGTTGCAGAACGGTGATATCAAGATTATCACTGAGAACATAGATTAAATGCAATGAAAAGGAAGAAATGGACAATGCAATTATAAACTTCAACATTTGGAACTAAGTTAATCTAACAAATGGGAAATCTTTTCTCTGGGCACACCGTTTGCCCCCTAACAGACGCTGCTTTGCCGACCAATGGTGTACTGTCATTAGCCCTCGAATATGAATTCCCTAGCTCATGTAATTCCTTGAAACAGAACCACTCTTACCCCCCCCCCCGGCCCAATGCAATGCAAGACAGTAAAAAAACATTAATTCAGTTCATGCAAAGAAAAACAAATACATTGCACCCCACTTCTGCTCAGCATATAAGCTCAGCAAATAACCTCAGCTATCTTACTGTTGGCAAAACTCATTGTGAATTGATATACCACTTCACTTGGGCCCCAAGGGGTTTTCCTCACGTATACTAAAAATAGCAGTCTCTACTCATGTCCACAATGTTGTTTAATCTTAACGCAAAAGCATACTGGCAGATTATACTTGGAATCAAGCAAATGTGGCATCAGATGGCTCATTCATTATGCTAGAACTGACAATATCTGGTCGACTGAACCAGATGCCAAAACTTTGATGGAAAGGCTTGATCACAATGTATGACCATTGCCATTGCTCAATCAACATATGTGCACTTGTTCAACGAAATGTTTTTATACAAATAAACTGCAAACCACTACAATCCTCGTAGCGATAAAACTTGCATTGCCAAAAAATACTGACCGAGAATCCATCTCTTTATTTCAATAGTGTCTTAGAGAACTAACAAGTGAGTGAGTATATAGTTATATTACACAATGCAATAAAACCAAGGCTGAGAGCTTGCCAATTATTTGGATAGGAGGATTGGGACCCAAATTTTTAGGATTTCCTATTATCCTAAAAAATCATCAACCAAGTGCCCCTTATACTACAGCTAGAACAAACTACATAGTTCAGTTAAAACAAAAAAGGTAAGTTATTCAACAGAATAAAAATCCTAATAAGCAAAGAGGGGATAACAAACACAAACTAAGATTCTGACTACAAATCAAGACATAGCGAATTGGATTGCTGAGCTGTAAGCAATGAGAATTTAGCAGTTAGGTCAGGCGGCAGTGGGGTGGACATTGGGTACCTCGTCAATGGCAGAGGAGAGCTCGGAGAGGCGGTCAAAGCAGAGCAGCTATGATTTCACTAAAGAATGAAGATGGCAGCAGCTACATAAACAAATGTGGTAGCTCATGAATGTGTTAAAAAGAACTTGAGAAGCACATTAACATACATCTGCTGACACCTGCCTCGTATCTAACACATCAGCCTTGTTCCCAGCAAGAGCCACTATTGTATTCGAGTTTCCTGCATTAAAAAGAAAAGGAAAATTAAAACAAACAATTGTAGATCAGCAGCACACTCAATGATATAATACATCCACAGATAACCCCTTCCAATGACAAAATTCACATCGTTCTCAAGTGGGTTTCCTGCTATCTAATTAGTTGTCAACATAAACATAGAACTACAAAGAGTATTACCTCTATGTGATTTCAGTCGTCCTCGTTCTCCGGCACGCGCGCAGTCTTGTTGATACCCACTTGAGAACTACAAAAAAGGAAGGGTTGCAGAACGGTGATATCAAGATTATCACTGAGAACATAGATTAAATGCAATGAAAAGGAAGAAATGGACAATGCAATTATAAACTTCAACATTTGGAACTAAGTTAATCTAACAAATGGGAAATCTTTTCTCTGGGCACACCGTTTGCCCCCTAACAGACGCTGCTTTGCCGACCAATGGTGTACTGTCATTAGCCCTCGAATATGAATTCCCTAGCTCATGTAATTCCTTGAAACAGAACCACTCTTACCCCCCCCCCCCCCCCCGGCCCAATGCAATGCAAGACAGTAAACATACATTAATTCAGTTCATGCAAAGAAAAACAAATACATTGCACCCCACTTCTGCTCAGCATATAAGCTCAGCAAATACCTCAGCTATCTTACTGTTGGCAAACTCATTGTGAATTGATATACCACTTCACTTGGGCCCCAAGGG
>NW_023367314.1:5000-27500 GCF_902167145.1 Zea mays
CCTCGGCTTCGGAGGAGCCCCCACGTCACCCTGCCTAGGGCACAGACCCGCCACGTCAACAGAGAGCGCCATCATCGTCCTACCCCGAATCGACTCGGGTCATGGAGAACAAGACCGGCGTCCCATCCGGCCAGCTCCGCCAGATGGGCAATGATGGCGCTCCACAAGCTCTGTGACGACGGCGGCCCCCAGCTCTCTTACGGAAGCAGGGCGACGTCAGCAAGGACTCGACCGCTCCAACAGCTGTCCCTCCGCTAGGCTCCGTCGCACCTCCGACAGCCATGACATCACGCCAGCAAGGTGCCAAGACCTCTCCGGCTGCCACATTGGCATGTACCTAGGGCGCTAGCTCTCTCTCCGCTAGACACGAAGCACTCTGCTACACCCCCCATTGTACACCTGGATCCTCTCCTTACGACTATAAAAGGGAGGACCAGGGCCTTCTTAGAGAAGGTTGGCCGCGCGGGACCGAGGACGGGACAGGCGCTCTCTTGGGGCCGCTCGCTTCCCTCACCCGCGTGGACGCTTGTAACCCCCCTACTGCAAGCGCACATGACCTGGGCGCGGGGCGAACACGAAGGCCGCGGGACATCCACCTCTCTCACGCTCGACTCCGGCCACCTCGCCTCTCCCCCCTTCGCGCTCGCCCACGCGCTCGACCCATCTGGGCTGGGGCACGCAGCACACTCACTCGTCGGCTTAGGGACCCCCCTGTCTCGAAACGCCGACAGTTGGCGCGCCAGGTAGGGGCCTGCTGTGTGCTGACGAACAGCTCCCAGTCAAGCTCCAGATGGGCAGTCTCCAGCAACCTCTCCGGCCCGGGGCGGTGCTTCGTTTCGGGACTCTTGAGTTCATGTCCTTCGACGGCAGCTACGACATGATACTTCTTCCACCGCCGCGCGACAACGACAATGGCGGCCGACAACCCGCCCGCCGGCGGCGGAATCGACGACATCTTCCCCGCGTGGTGGAAGAACAACACTCGAGCTCGCTCCGTTCTCTCCCCCGCCAACGGAGGAGGAGGCGGGGCCATCAAGGCCAAGCGGGAGGCCGCGCTTCTTTGGCCGTCGAATGAATCGACGCCCCCGGCGCCCCGACGGAAGGCACGCCGGACGTCGACCTCGCGTTCAAGACGGAGGCAAGCGCCGTCCCCCCGCGACACGCTGACCCCGAGCAAGAAGACGACGCCGGCGCGCTCGCGGAAAGCCTGCAGGACGTCGCCCTCGTACCTAGGATGACGGTGCAACCAGTCCTCGATGTGACTACGTCGCTCCTCGTCGACCAAAAGGTACCGACTAACTCCCATCTTACGTCATTTCGACTCGGCCTCAACCCGCCAAACGACCTCGCTTTGGCGGGCGCTCTCATTGAGGCGAGTGCAACCCCACTGGGGTTTCGTATGCGGTCGCCTTGGGACCGACTGACGGACGTCTCGACCTACGGGCCCTCTGGGTCCGAGGAAGATGACGATCCCAGCATCTGTTGGGATTTCTCCGGACTTGGCAACCCCAGTGCCATGCGGGACTTCATGACCGCATGTGACTACTACCTATCCGACTGTTCCGACGGAAGCCGCAGCCTTGGCGACGAGAGCTGCGGCCCAAGCCGTGAATGTTTCCACATCGAGCTAGGGGATCCCTCCGAAGGCAACCATCTCGACATGCCGGAGGACGGTGATCTTCCTAGGCCGGTGTTGGGGTTGTGCTTCGGTGCGCCGAAGGTCTCACACGAAGAAACAGCTTCGGCTGAAGACGTCTCCAAGAGATGGCCGAAGGTCCCTTTTCATGGAGCTTCGGCGTTTTAAACCGACATAGAGATAGAATGACCTTTTTATACATATAGGTCTGAGTCAATGCTGTAAACTTTCGCAAGGGACATAATTGTAATTTGTCACAGGCTGCGACCTGTGCCTATAAATAGATGAACAGTACCTCTGTACTGTTCACGCGAACCTGTCATTTGCTTTTGCATCACGCTTGTACTTCTGCCTTCCGCAGGACCGAAGGTACATTTGTAAACCAAAGTCATTTATATTCATTAATACAAGTATAGATAATTCTATGACAATATTTAAACGATTATCCTATGATTTATGCGAATGCTTCATTCTTCGTTGTTATGCTTACGAAGGTATGTCCTTCGTAACCTTCGTCCGAGATGCTTTATATCCCGAAGGGATATATCGTTATGGAGGACGAAGGACCTTAACACTTAACATTTTTTGTGTTGCCTTGTTCTTAATTCTTAGCATTTGAGAACAAGTCCCCAACATTGGCGCCCACCTCCGGTCGACTCACTTCCACCGTTCTGAGCTGATGGCTTCGTTCAACACTCAAGCTGGAGCTGCTTCGGCTTCGAAGCTGGTGCTCCCGATAACAGGCGGTTCTTGCTCAGAGCCAGCCAACAAAAAGCAGAAGAAGGAGGCTCAGAGAAGGGTGCAGCATGTTGGAGTGCAGGGACCCTTTATTAAGTCAAAATGGTCTCACATTCCAATTACCTTCTCTCAGGAAGATCTTCAGCTCAAGGACTATCCTCACAATGATGCTATGGTCATTTCTTGTGTGATCAAAGGGTTTCTGGTTCACAATGTCCTAGTTGACACAGGCAGTGCAGCTGACATTATATTTGCCAAAGCCTTCAGACAGATGCAGGAGCCTGAAGACAAGATTCATGATGCTACGCACCCTCTTTGTGGCTTCGGAGGGCGGCAGATTGTGGCACTCGGGAAGATTACCATGCCGGTAACCTTCGGATTTGTTAATAACACAAGGACTGAGCAAATTGTGTTTGATATTGTTGACATGGAATACCCCTACAACGCCATCATTGGTCGTGGTACCCTAAATGCTTTTGAAGCAATTCTACACCCAGCTTATCTCTGCATGAAGATACCTTCGGACCAAGGGCCTATTGCTATTCATGGGAGTCAGGAAGCTGCCAGAAGGGCCGAAGGAAGCTGGACTGATTCCAAGGCAATTCATAATATAGATGGAGTTGAAGCTTGTGAACAGTACAAGTTCAGGAGGGAAAAAGCAGCTTCGGCTGATCAGCCGAAGCCCATGCTGCTGTGTGAGGATATAGCAGAGCAGAAGGTGTTATTGGGCTCGCAATTATCTGAAGATCAAGAGAAAACCTTGATAAGGTTTCTATTCAACAATAAAGATGTTTTTGCATGGTCAGCCAATGATCTTTGTGGAGTGAATCGGGATGTTATTGAACATTCGCTCAATGTTGACCCATCCTTCAGACCCCGCAAGCAGAGGCTTCGGAAAATGTCTGATGACAAGGCCGAAGGGGCTCGCAACGAAGTAAAAAGACTCCTAAGTGCAGGAGTTATCAGAGAAGTCAAGTATCCAGAATGGCTAGCTAACACTGTTATGGTGAAGAAGGCCAATGGAAAGTGGAGAATGTGTATTGATTTCACAGATCTCAACAAGGCTTGTCCGAAAGATGAGTTCCCGCTGCCAAGGATAGACTCTTTAGTTGATGCAGCAGCTTCTTCGGAACTCATGAGTCTCCTGGATTGTTACTCAGGCTATCATCAAATCTGGATGAAAAAGGAGGATGAGCCGAAGACTAGTTTCATAACCCCAAGTGGTACATATTGCTATCTTCGGATGCCTGAGGGGCTTAAGAATGCTGGAGGGAGTTTCAGCAGGATGACTGCGAAGGTTCTCCAATCTCAGATAGGCAGAAATGTGTTGACCTATGTTGATGACATTATTGTAAAAAGCACGAAGCAAGAAGACCATATTGCTGATTTGCAGGAGACCTTCGCCAGCTTCAGACAAACTGGTCTGAAGCTGAATCCAGAAAAATGTGTCTTCGGAGTGAAGAAGGGTAAGTTCCTTGGATGCTTGGTTTCAACAAAGGGAATTGAAGCTAACCCAAATAAAATCGAAGCTATACTTCGAATGGAGCCACCAACCACAAGAAAGGGGGCCCAAAGATTGACAGGAAGACTGGCTTCTCTTAACAGATTTATATCCAGATCAGCGGAAAGAAATCTACCCTTCTTCGAGGTGCTAAAATCAGCTGAAGTCTTTCAATGGGGCCCAGCTCAACAAAAAGCTTTCGAAGAACTCAAGCAATACCTGATAGATCTAACAACATTAACTCCACCAATGCCAGGGGCTCCTCTGTTGTTGTATGTGGCAGCTTCGCACTCAGCAGTAAGTGCGGCACTTGTGCAGGAGAAGTTTGATGGACAAATCAAGAAGCAGGTCCCAGTATATTTTGTATCTGAGGTCCTTAGTGTCTCAAAGAAAAATTATACAGAACTGGAGAAGGTGTTGTATGCCGTTCTAATGGCATCCAGGAAGCTTCGGCATTATTTTCAGGCATATAATATTATTGTTCCTTCTTCGCAGCCGTTGAAAGATATCATGAGAAATAAAGAAGCTACTGGCCGAATTGGAAAATGGGCTGCGGAGCTTAATGAATTTTACATTGATTATGTGCACAGATCCTCGATCCAGTCTCAAGCATTGGCAGATTTTATTGCCGACTGGACGCCAGGGGCTCAGGGCGAAGAAGCGAATAAAGATGCCGAAGCTTGGACAGTGTTTTGTGATGGCTCCTGGGGAACCTTCGGAGCAGGAGCAGCTGCTGTTTTGGTTTCACCGTCCAAGGTTAAAACTTGCTATGCAGCAAGACTGGACTTCAGCTGCACAAATAATATTGCTGAGTACGAAGCCTTGCTCCTGGGTCTTCGGAAACTAAAGGCGATGGGGATTAGGAGGGCGATCCTTAAAACTGACTCTCAGATTGTTTCGGGTCATATTGACAAAAGTTGCAAGGCTAAAGACCCGAAGCTTGAAAAATACCTAGACACAGTCCGAAGGATCGAAGCTTCCTTCGAAGGATTTTCTGTTAAGAATATCCCTCGAGGGCAAAATGAACATGCTGATTTGTTAGCCAGGTCTGCAGCACAGGGGCTGCCGCTACCTTCGGATGTATTCTTTGAAACAATAAAGGCACCTTCAGTGGAGTTACTTGAAAGAGCAGTTCTTACTATTTCTCCTGTGTACAGTGAAGATTGGAGAACTGAAATAATTTCTTACCTTCAGGGCAACTTCCTATCAGATGACGAAGCTTATAATAAAAGAATAGAGGCAAGAGCTCGTCCATATATCATTATAGAAGGGGAGTTATACAAGCATGGAGTTTGTGCCCCGCTGCTCAAGTGCTTGTCTAGAGCCGAAGGTATAGAATTGATGAAGGAGATACATGCAGGCCTTTGTGGATCCCATATCGGATCCAGGCCGTTACTTGGAAAAGTGTTCCGTCAAGGATTTTATTGGCCGAAGGCAGCTTCGGATGCAGCTGAGTTAGTTCAAAAGTGCGAAGGTTGTCAGAAATGTGCAAGAGATCAAAAACAACCTTCGTCTTTGACACAGCTAATACAACCCATCTGGCCATTGCAAAGGTGGGGCCTCGATCTGCTGGGCCCATTGCCACCGGCTCAAGGCAATCTGAAATATGTTGTAGTTGCTGTGGAATATTTTTCCAAGTGGATTGAGGCGAAGCCATTAGCTACAATAACTTCGGCCACTGTCCAAAAATTTTTCTGGCAGAATATTGTCTGTCGCTTCGGAGTGCCGAAGGCTATAACTGTAGATAATGGAACACAATTCGACTCCGAAGAATTCAGAAATTTTTGTGATCAAATTGGCACGAAGATTCACTTTGCGTCAGTCAGGCACCCGGAGTCGAATGGGCTTGTTGAAAGGGCCAACGGCATCATAATGACAGGAATAATGAAGCTAATCTTCAATCAACCAAGGGGAAAGTGGCCAGATCAGCTTACCAAAGTGGTATGGAGCCATAACACAACAGCATCAAGATCTACAGGCTTTACCCCATTTAAGTTGTTATTTGGTGACGAAGCAATAACCCCGGAAGAGGCCAAAGCTGGATCAATAAGAGTGGTAGCTTCGGCAGAATCAGGTCCCGAAGATACTTGTCTCGTGGAAAAAGATGCCTTAGAAGGGATCAGGCTCCAGGCCGTGGAGAATATCAATAAGTACCAGGCTGAAACAGTTAAATGGCGAGATAGAAAGGTCCGGCTAAAAAATATTGAGCCAGGACACTTGGTGCTTCGGAGAGTGGCCAATCCGGATACAGTGGGCAAATTGCAACTCAAATGGGAAGGGCCTTTCTTAGTAGCATCTTCGTCAAGGCCTGGTTCGTACAGACTGAAGGACATGGATGGCAATGAAATTCCAAGATCTTGGAATGCGGATGAGCTTCGGCGGTTTTATGTATAACTCGATGTAATTTTGACTTTTCTTTTCTTTTTCATGGCACCCTTTTCCTTTCTAAAGGGGGAGAAAGGTTTTTAATGGGGCCATCACATGTAATTTTTCTTTTTAGTTTTATAAGAGCAAAATCCCCCAAAGATGTACATGTAAAAGCTGAGAGCGCACCATCGAGTGCCGAAACTAAAAAGAGAAGAAGCTCCAAAGACGTCCCTAAGGGGATGCAGAGCTCACAGCGAAAAGTCAACGCTGATTCCGCCGAAAGTAAAAGGCGAAGAAGCTCCAAAGTCGTTCCTAAGGGAATGCAGAGCTTATACCGTCTAAGTAAAGGACGAAGAAGCTCCAAAGACGTCCCTACGGGGATGCAGAGCTTACAGCGAAAAGTCAACGCTGATACTGCCTAAGTAAAAGGCAAAGATGCTCCAAAGTCGTTCCTAAGGGAATGCAGAGCTGACGTGTGTTTGCTCCTAAGAAAATGATGGATGAGTGTAGCTTCGGACAAACGCTTCGGACATTCATTTGCACATTGCATCATGGCATTTGCATGCATAAGCATTCATTCATAGCATTTGTGTTCTTAAATGGTTGCTTCGGCACAGAGAAAAAAGTTTCGGATAAATGGTTTGTTATGTAAAAGAAAGGTTTCGAAGAAGTGGTTTTTATGAATCGTTGTATATAAGAGTAGTAGTCTTTTATGTCTTGCTATGTAAAAGCTTCGGCAGAAAGAAGAAGTAGTCTTTTATGTCTTGCTATGTAAAAGCTTCGGCAGAAAGAAGAAGTAGTTTTTATGTTTTGCTATGTGAAGAAAAGCTTTGGCAAAAAGAGGAAGCGACCGTTTAGGCTTCGTTGTGTACGAAAAGAAGGGAAGGTGTTTTTTCGCCTTCGGCTCAAAATACTGATTTCGTCCACATCAAAGCGACTCAATCGAAGGGTAAGGATATATTACAAGGTATGTACAAAGTTCCTTGAGAACAGTTCAATTGTATTTACAAAACTTGTTACAAAAGTATCCTGAGTTTTTTCCTATAGTACATTTCTACTGATCTTCATTAAGCTTCAGCTTCGGCGACAGTTTCGGCGACATAACTTAGGCATCATCTTCACCTTTGTCATCCTACATAAATCAAGGAATCATGAGTAAAAATCAAGTGCAAAGAAAAAGGTAAGTACGAAGTATTATCTCTTACTGGTTCAAGATGGCTTCGTGCTTCATCTCCAGCCTTCTCCCGCCCGCCTTTTGTCCATATCATTTTTATAAATCTGTTGGAGATACTTCGGGCAAGGTCAGGCATATCATCCAGGATTGATGGAGATAAGGCGAAGTTGGGCCTGTTAACAACTTTTCCATGTTCACAGCCAGCCTTCATGAAGGCTGCAGCAGTCCCTCGAGAAGCTACCCAGGCACAGAAATCACCATGCCCAGCTATGACTTCGTCGAGCTCGTCAATTTCCCCCTCAATGTGTTCGAAGGTTTGTGGCAGGTCTTCAGCTGAGGGGGTAAATTTTTCGCTGCTAGCTCCAACCGAATGAAAAATCTTTCTTAGTCGCTGAATGCACTTGTTGCTAAATTCTAGGCATTTTTCTTGAAGATTTGTCAGTAATTTTCTCAAATCCGAATTTTGCTGAGCTTCGGCTTCAAGTTTTGCATTGAGATCTTGTTTTTCTTGTTCGAACTGCTCAGACTGGCGGAGAAGCTTCGTGTTCAGTTCTAATATTTTTGCTTCAGCTTCCGCCAGTAAACCTTCGGCTGCCTGGAGTTCGAAGTTCTTTTTCTCAAAAGCATCTGATTGTTCCTTTATTTTGTTTTCCAAATTTTCAATTATAACTTCATGCTTTTTATCTTCAAGATCCTGCTGCATTTGCAAGGCCTTGCTCAATAGCATACTCTACACAAACACAACCTTCATCAGACATGTTTTTGTTAGGAGCAATAAAAGTTAGGGGACAAGTCATTTACCTTGAAGTTGGAGTAAAACAAACTACCAACGACATGCTGTCGTCGGTAGCGGCTGATATCTGCTTCTAGCTTCGGAAATCCAATACTCTTGGACAGAGTACTAATAACTCTGGCCCCTGTTTGGTCCCGAATACACTTTAACTTCTCATCATCAACACCTCCGAAGAGGAGTGCCCCAGGTTTGTATCCGCAGGATTGGGCATACTCTTTGAGCTCTTCTATTTCAGCTTTTGTTAGATGTTCTCCAACTAAGTTTTGAAACGCGAAGGTTTCGATTTTTGAAGCTTCGTCAGCAATTTCTTTTCCTTTCTTTGACGCTACGGTCACAGTTTCTCCGACAGCAGTAGCAGCTTCTTCTGCAGCCATGTCTAGCAGCATTTGGTCAATATGTTCAATTGTGCTCTCTAAATTAAAATCTTCAGCTGAAGTAACTTCGGCGGCTGCGGCCTCCGAAGGTGCAATTTCAATATCTGCTCCCTCTGCAGCCGCTCGTGTTTTTTGGGCCGAAGCTCTTGGCGGCGTTTTGTCAATTACCTCTGTCACGGTAATGATTCTTTGTTTCTTTGCCTTGATTGTTTTCCTTGATTTCTCGGGCTCCTTGTCCTTCTGAAAAAACTTTGTCAGTTGAGGACCTAGTGGACTTAGCTTCGCAGGTAAGGATTCAGTCATTACCTTCAGAATTTCCCCAACAACAGCAGCAGAAGGCGATGCGGGGGTTTCTTCTGCTTCGGACATCTGTTGCTTCGGAGAAGAAGTTTTCTTTTTCTTTTGAATTTTCTTCTTTATTGGCTCTTTTTCACCTTCATCTAAGGCTTCAGTTGCTCTTTTCCTTTTTTGGCCCTTGGCACCTTTGTTCAGATCTTCGTAGTCTGGATATTCGAAGCCCAGGGCGTCCAATACTCGATTCAGCCTTCGTTTTGGACGGCTGCCGAAGGCTGCAGTCATCAATTGATCTTCTTTCTTGGAATAATTACCAAGTATTTCGTTACACATCACTTCAATCGTATCTAGCCACTCTTGGCAAGGAGTTTTAAAGAATTTCTTAAATTTGAAGTAGTAAGGCAAGCGTACAAGTTCACCCTTTTTCTTTTCCCCCTCCAGCTTCGGCATTTCCCACTCTTTTACACTAGGGAAAACTTTGAAAGCCAAGAATTCCTGGACCAGGTCCCTTGTACTGATATTTTCTGCAATTATTTTGAATTCATACATTGCTTTTTGAGTTGCACCCTCTGGTAACATGTGGCACTGGGGGCGGGTTTCTCCGAAGGTCAGTTCCAGTGGGCTTTGCACAAGCTTCTCTTTATCATCATCAACCTTAACATAGAACCATTCCGATTTCCACCCTGCTGCCCATTTGCTTCGGTAGCTAATCACAGGACACTTTGTAGTTTTCCGATAAGCAAAATTATAGCAACCAAAGTTGTCATGTAATCCATCCTTTCTAGCCTTTGTCTGATAGTGCAGTTCATGAACTCGGCAAAAGCTGTCCGCAAACGGTTCCACCGCCTGGCTTCGGAGTGCCCAAATGTAAACACTAAGCCTAACGATAGTGTTAGGGGTTAGCTGGTGAAAATAAATTCCAAAATTATTCAATATCTCTGCAATAATCCCATGAAGGGGGAATCTCAACCCAGCCTTTAAGAAGCTTTTAAAAATAACAATTTCATCTTTCTCCGGCTTTGGGGTAGTCTCTTCTCCTCCGAAGCGTAGTAGCTTCTTTTGATTTTCAGTAAAATAGCCTGACTTTACCATCTTGGACAAGTCAGCCTTCGAAACAGTAGATTTCCCGAAGTCCAAATGGCTGGGTTTGCTTGGTGTGGCAAGGTGATAATCATCTTCGGAGTCTGTTTCCTCAGCTTCTTCTCCTTCTGCTTCAGCGATTGCTTGTTCTGCATCATCAATAGGAATCTTTTCCGAAATCACCAGCCCGGACCGTTGCATGGCTTCGGAGATAGGGACGGTCTCCGAAGCTTCAGTTTCCTCCCCCTCGCGTTCAATCCTAGCAGTAGAACGGATTCTGGCCATTTAACTATGAACTTGTGAAACTTTAATACTTTTTTCTCCGAAGCAGGTTTCAAGATGGAGCTTCGTTCAATTCTGACAAACAAGCTTCGGCGATGGTTAAAAATTTTGGCAGCAAAACAGTGCAAATAGCAATGAATGCTGTGGTAACTTCACAACTACTTGTCAGTTTATATAGTGCTGCAGGTAAGAAGGCGAAGCGGCGGAATTGTTACACCAGGCGCGCAGTAACTTGTACCCGCTGCGCAGTGGGCCGCAAGGATCAAACAGTAACTCTGCAAGGTGGGACCGACACGCGCTCGGAAGTCGGATCGTTTCTCCGCAACGAGCTCAGGGAAGGTGTTTTTTGGACCTTCGGCTTCCCGAAGCTGAAGAGGCTTTTTTCACGGGTCAAGCTCGTTACGAAGAACGATCTAGCACCGCGAAAGGGGCTACTGTTGGGGTTGTGCTTCGGTGCGCCGAAGGTCTCACACGAAGAAACAGCTTCGGCTGAAGACGTCTCCAAGAGATGGCCGAAGGTCCCTTTTCATGGAGCTTCGGCGTTTTAAACCGACATAGAGATAGAATGACCTTTTTATACATATAGGTCTGAGTCAATGCTGTAAACTTTCGCAAGGGACATAATTGTAATTTGTCACAGGCTGCGACCTGTGCCTATAAATAGATGAACAGTACCTCTGTACTGTTCACGCGAACCTGTCATTTGCTTTTGCATCACGCTTGTACTTCTGCCTTCCGCAGGACCGAAGGTACATTTGTAAACCAAAGTCATTTATATTCATTAATACAAGTATAGATAATTCTATGACAATATTTAAACGATTATCCTATGATTTATGCGAATGCTTCATTCTTCGTTGTTATGCTTACGAAGGTATGTCCTTCGTAACCTTCGTCCGAGATGCTTTATATCCCGAAGGGATATATCGTTATGGAGGACGAAGGACCTTAACACTTAACATTTTTTGTGTTGCCTTGTTCTTAATTCTTAGCATTTGAGAACAAGTCCCCAACAGCCGGTGCCTCGCGCCGACATCCCACGGGAGCTAGCTGTGGTCCCCGCTCCGGCGGGGGGTTACGACCCACAACTCGAGCAAGTCCGCGAGGCGCAGGCCAGGCTCAACGAGGGAACAGGAGCGCTTGACGTCAGGCTCAACGAGAGAAATACGTCACCTGCCCCAAGGTCTCCAGCACCGCGTCGCCAACGACGTCAGGGTCAGGCCGCCGCCCGCATCCAGCGGGGTTGGTCAGAACCTGGCAGCCGCAGCGATGCTCCTCCGCGCGATGCCGGAGCCATCAACCACCGAGGGTCGGCGAATCCAGGGAGAGCTCAAGAACCTCCTGGAAGGCGCTGCGGCCCGACGGGCCGAGAGCACTGCCTCCCGAAGGCAGGGATATCCCTCGGAGCCTCATGCCGCGACTCCCCGATTCATGCGGGAAGCCTCGGTCTACACCGGGCGCACGCGCAACACCGCGCCTGCGGCCCCGGGCCACCTCGGCAACGAGCACCATCGACGCGACCGACGGGCCCACCTCGACGAAAGGGTGCGCCGAGGCTACCACCCCAGGCGTGGGGGCGCTACGACAGCGGGGAGGATCGGAGTCCCTCGCCCGAACCACCCGGTCCGCAGGCCTTCAGTCGGGCCATCCGACGGGCGCCATTCCCGACCCGGTTCCGACCCCCGACTACTATCATGAAGTACTCGGGGGAAACGAGACCGGAACTGTGGCTCGCGGACTACCGCCTTGCCTGCCAACTGGGTGGGACGGACGACGACAACCTCATCATCCGTAACCTCCCCCTGTTCCTCTCCGACACTGCTCGCGCCTGGTTGGAGCACCTGCCTCCGGGGCAGATCTCCAACTGGGACGACTTGGTCCAAGCCTTCGCTGGCAATTTCCAGGGCACATACGTGCGCCCCGGGAATTCCTGGGACCTTCGAAGCTGCCGGCAACAGCCGGGGGAGTCGCTCCGGGACTACATCCGGCGATTCTCGAAGCAGCGCACCGAGCTGCCCAACATCACCGACTCGGATGTCATCGGCGCGTTCCTCGCCGGTACCACTTGCCGCGACCTGGTGAGCAAGCTGGGTCGCAAGACCCCCACCAGGGCGAGCGAGCTGATGGACATCGCCACCAAGTTCGCCTCTGGCCAGGAGGCGGTCGAGGCTATCTTCCGAAAGGACAAGCAGCCCCAGGGCCGCCCATCGGAAGAGGCTCCCGAGGCGTCTGCTCCGCGCGGCGCCAAGAAGAAGGGCAAGAAGAAGTCGCAATCGAAACGCGACGCCGCTGACGCGGACCTTGTCGCCGCCGCCGAGTACAAGAACCCTCGGAAGCCCCCCGGAGGTGCAAACCTCTTCGACAAGATGCTCAAGGAGCCGTGCCCCTACCATCAGGGGCCCGTCAAGCACACCCTCGAGGAGTGCGTTATGCTTCGGCATCACTTCCACAGGGCCGGGCCACCCGCCGAGGGTGGCAGGGCCCGCGACGACGACAAGAACGAAGATCACCAAGCAGGAGAGTTCCCCGAGGTCCGCGACTGCTTCATGATCTATGGAGGGCATGCGGCGAATGCCTTGGCTCGGCATCGCAAGCAAGAGCGCCGGGAGGTCTGCTCGGTGAAGGTGGCGGCGCCAGTCTACCTAGACTGGTCCGACAAGCCCATCACCTTCGACCAGGCCGACCACCCCGACCATGTGCCGAGCCCGGGGAAATACCCGCTCGTCGTCGACCCCGTTGTCGGCAATGTCAGGCTCACCAAGGTCCTGATGGATGGGGGCAGCTGCCTCAACATCATCTACGCCGAGACCCTCAAGCTCCTGCGCATCGATCTGTCCTCCGTCCGAGCAGGCGCTGCGCCCTTCCACGGGATCATCCCTGGGAAGCGCGTCCAGCCCCTCGGGCGACTCGACCTCCCCGTCTGCTTCGGGACGCCCTCCAACTTCCGAAGGGAGACCCTGACGTTCGAGGTGGTCGGGTTCCGAGGAACCTACCACGCCGTACTAGGGAGGCCATGCTACACGAAGTTCATGGCCGTCCCCAACTACACCTACCTGAAGCTCAAGATGTCGGGCCCCAACGGGGTCATCACCGTCGGCCCCACGTACAAACACGCGTTCGAATGCGACGTGGAGTGCGTGGAGTACGCCGAGGCCCTCGCCGAGTCCGAGGCCCTCATCGCCGACCTGGAGAACCTCTCCAAGGAGGTGCCAGACGTGAAGCGCCATGCCGGCAACTTCGAGCCAGCAGAGACGGTTAAGGCCGTCCCTCTGGACCCCAGTGGCGACACCACCAAGCAGATCTGGATCGGTTCCGGGCTCGACCCCAAATAGGAAGCAGTGCTCGTCGACTTTCTCCGCGCAAAGGCCGACGTCTTTACGTGGAGTCCCTCGGACATGCCCGGCATACCGAGGGATGTCGCCGAGCACTCGCTGGATATTCGGGCCGGAGCCCGACCCGTCAGGCAGCCTCTGCGCCGATTCGACGAGGAGAAGCGCAGAGTGATTGGCGAAGAGATCCACAAGCTAATGGCAGCAGGGTTCATCAAAGAGGTATTCCATCCCGAATGGCTTGCCAACCCTGTGCTTGTGAGGAAGAAAGGGGGGAAATGGCGGATGTGTGTGGACTACACTAGTCTCAACAAAGCATGTCCGAAGGTTCCCTACCCTCTGCCTCGCATCGATCAAATCATCGATTCCACCGCTGGGTGCGAAACCCTGTCCTTCCTCGATGCCTACTCAGGGTATCACCAGATCCGGATGAAAGAGTCCGACCAGCTCGCGACTTCTTTCATCACGCCGTTCGGCATGTACTGCTATGTCACCATGCCGTTCGGTTTGAGGAATGCGGGCGCGACGCACCAGCGGTGCATGAACCATGTGTTCGGCGAACACATCGGTCGCACAGTCGAGGCCTACGTCGATGACATCGTAGTCAAGACAAGGAAGGCTTCCGGCCTCCTCTCCGACCTTGAAGTGACATTCCGATGTCTCAAGGCGAAAGGAGTCAAGCTCAATCCTGAGAAGTGTGTCTTCGGGGTGCCCCGAGGCATGCTCCTGGGGTTCATCGTCTCCAAGCGAGGCATTGAAGCCAACCCGGAGAAGATCGCGACCATCACCAGCATGGGACCCATCAAGGACTTAAAAGGTGTACAGAGGGTCATGGGATGCCTCGCGGCCCTGAGCCGCTTCATCTCACGCCTCGGCGAAAGAGGTCTGCCTCTGTACTGCCTCTTAAGGAAGGCCGAGTGTTTCGCTTGGACCCCTGAGGCCGAGGAAGCCCTCGGCAACCTGAAGGCGCTCCTTACAAAGGCGCCTGTCTTGGTGCCCCCGGCGGATGGAGAAGCCCTCTTGGTCTACGTCGCCGCGACCACTCATGTGGTTAGCGCCGCGATCGTGGTCGAGAGGCAAGAGGAAGGGCATGCATTGCCCGTTCAGAGGCCGGTCTACTTCGTCAGCGAAGTGCTGTCCGAGACCAAGATCCGCTACCCACAAGTTCAAAAGCTGCTGTATGCTGTGATCCTGACAAGGCGGAAGCTGCGACACTACTTCGAGTCTCATCCGGTAACTGTGGTGTCATCCTTCCCCCTGGGGGAGATCATCCAGTGCCGAGAGGCCTCGGGCAGGATCGCAAAGTGGGCGGTGGAAATCATGGGCGAAACGATCTCGTTCGCCCCTCGGAAGGCCATCAAGTCCCAGGTGTTGGCGGACTTCGTGGCCGAATGGGTCGACACCCAGTTGCCGACGGCTCCGATCCAACCGAAGCTCTAGACCATGTTTTTCGACGGGTCGCTGATGAAGACAGGAGCCGGCGCGGGCCTGCTCTTCATCTCGCCCCTTGGAAAGCACCTGCGCTACGTGTTGCGCCTCCATTTCCCGGCGTCCAACAATGTGGCCGAGTACGAAGCTCTGGTCAACGGGTTGCGGATCGCCATCGAGCTAGGGGTCAGACGCCTCGACGCCCGCGGTGATTCGCAGCTCGTCATCGACCAAGTCATGAAGAACTCCCACTGCCGCGACCCGAAGATGGAGGCCTACTGCGACGAGGTTTGGCGCCTGGAAGACAAGTTCTTCGGGCTCGAGCTCAACCACATCGCTCGGCGCTACAACGAAACCGCAGACGAGCTGGCTAAAATAGCCTCGGGGCGAACGACGGTCCCCCCAGACGTCTTCTCCCGGGATCTGCACCAACCCTCTGTCAAGATCGACGACGCGCCCGAGCCCGAGGTACCCTCGGCTCAGCCCGAGGCACCCTCGGCACAGCCCGAGGTACCCTCGCCCCCCGAGGGCGAGCCACTGGACGTCGAGGAAGAGCAGAGCGGGGCCACGCCTGATCGAGATTGGCGGGTCCCGTACCTGCAATATCTCCGTCGAGGAGAGCTACCCCCCGACCAAGTCGAGGCTCGGCGGGTAGCGCGACGCGTCAAGTCGTTCGTCTTGTTGGGCGATGAAGAAGAGCTCTACCATCGCAGCCCCTCGGGCATCCTCCAGCGATGCATCTCCATCGCCGAAGGTCGGGAACTGCTGCAAGAAATACACTCGGGGGCTTGCGGCCATCACGCAGCGCCCCGAGCCCTTGTCGGGAATGCTTTCCGGCAAGGCTTCTACTGGCCAACGGCGGTGGTTGACGCCACTAGAATTGTCCGCACCTGCGAAGGGTGCCAATTCTATGCAAAGCAGACCCACCTGCCCGCTCAGGCTCTGCAGACAATACCCATCACCTGGCCCTTCGCTGTATGGGGTCTGGACCTCGTCGGTCCCTTGCAGAAGGCGCCCGGGGGCTACATGCACCTGCTGGTCGCCATCGACAAATTCTCCAAGTGGATCGAGGTCCGACCTCTGAACAGCATCAGGTCCGAGCAGGCGGTGGCGTTCTTCACCAACATCATCCATCGCTTCGGGGTCCCGAACTCCATCATCACCAACAACGGCACCCAGTTCACCGGCAAAAAATTCTTGGATTTTTGCGAGGATCACCATATCCGGGTGGACTGGGCCGCTGTGGCTCATCCCATGTCGAATGGGCAAGTAGAGCGTGCCAACGGCATGATTCTACAAGGGCTCAAGCCTCGGATCTACAACGACCTCAACAAGTTCGGTAAGAGGTGGATGAAGGAACTCCCCTCGGTGGTCTGGAGCCTAAGGACGACGCCGAGTCGTGCCACGGGTTTCACGCCGTTTTTCCTGGTCTACGGGGCTGAAGCTATCTTGCCCACTGACCTGGAATACGGCTCCCCGAGGACGAGGGCCTACACCGATCAAAGCAACCAAGCTAGCCGAGAAGAATCGCTGGACCAGCTGGAGGAGGCTCGGGACAGGGCCTTACTACACTCGGCGCGGTACCAGCAGTCCCTGCGACGCTACCACGCCCGAGGGGTCCGGTCCCGAGACCTCCAGGTGGGCGATCTGGTGCTTCGGCTGCGGCAAGACGCCCGAGGGAGGCACTAGCTCACGCCCCCCTGGGAAGGGCCATTCGTCATCGCCAAAGTTCTGAAGCCCGGAACATACAAGCTGGCCAACAATCAAGGCGAGATCTACGGCAACGCCTGGAACATCAAACAGCTACGTCGCTTCTACCCTTAAGATGTTTCCAAGTTGTTCATATACCTCGCACCTACGCAAAGTTTAGTCGTCAAGGAAGGGTCGGCCTAGCCTCGGCAAAGCCCGACCCTCCCTCGGGGGCTAAAAAGGGGGAGACCCCCTCTGCGTCGAATTTTTCCTCGAAAAAGGATCTCTTTTTAGCAGGATTACTTTCGTGCTTCTCGACTACTTCAGAAAGCGGATCCTGGAAACGACGGAGTACACGTAAGCAGCCAAGGCTGACCGAGCCGAGGGACTCCTACGCCTCCGGGATACGGATACCTCACTCATCACCTTCTGCGAGAAGTAACTCGCGCTCGGATAAAGCGACTCAGTGGACCGAACAAGTCTTCACGTTCGGAAGCTCTCCTGCCGAAGCAGTCCTTCAAGCTTTCTCGACTAAGTCGGGGACAGGGCCTCATGAACGGGAGAAAGTACGCATAAGCGGCAAGGCCGACCGAGCCGAGGGATTCCCACGCCTCTGGGATACGGATACCTCACTCGTCCCTTCCGCGAGAAGCAACTCTCGCTCACACAAACATCCCTGTTACCGACAGAGTCCAGATGCTCGAAACAAGAGGAAAAAAGACGCAGCTTCGCAAGCACGGCGAGGGTGTGTTTTCTGGCCTCGGCGGCCGCAGAAGGCACACGCTACAAGACAATCTGATCCTGCAAGCTCGGGTCTTCACGCTGAAGGGAGCCGTAGCACCCTCGGCATCGACGACGTCTTCAGCAAAGTCCGACCCAGCCTCGGACGGCGACGCGGTCCAGGGACTCCTCCGGGAATCCGGCCCGAGCAGGCGGCTCGGCCGGTTACCCCTGGGGCCTCGGCCAACCGGCTTCCAAGGGCGCTAGCCCGACCCGAGGCCTCGGCTGATCGACTTTGGCGTCGGCTCTGCTGACGGACAACACGGCTAGGCTCCGGCCAACCAGGTTCCCATTCTCGAGCCAACTCCGCCTCTGTTCATACTGATATCGCTACCCCTGGCCTCGGCTCATCGAAGGGCGGCCGAGGGGTCTCTTTAACTAAGCCAGAGGAGCCCCAGACAACAAGGCCGATCGGGTCAAGGGATTCCTACGCCTCTGGGATACGGATACCTCACTCGTCACCTTGACACGGGGCGACTCATGCTCGGTAAAGCGGTTCAGACATTCAACAAACGAGACTTAGTGCTCGAAAATGAGGAAAAAACACGGCTCCGTGCCGAAATTACATACACGTTCAGGCCCCGACAGCCGCAATGAACAAACACACCGGCATTCGAAGATGCCATTACGAACGGAACTCTGGTTCCCCCTCCGCAGGTACGAACAACCCCACTCCGAGGGGGAAGGCCTGCGGAGCGACGGAAGGCCGACGAATGGCGCGCCGTCACCTGCCCCAGCAGCGGCGACGACGACGACTTCTGCTCCGGGGGGTCGAACAGCGGCAGCACTGACCTCAGGGCGGATGCTGCTGCCAGGAGGCCCCCGCCCACGACAAAACTCGTGAGGCAAGGACGGGCAGAAGGCCGTAGAGTTGGAGGTCAGTCCGTGGCCGGCCCCGGCTATCGCGCCGGCGGAAGAACCTCTTCCAGCTGCCGTGGCGGACGCCGGCGCTGCGAGCGGCTCCGAAGCCACTCGCGTCTGAAGACCGGGCACGCTGCAGCTGCCAGCGCCACGGACAACAACCGCTCCTCCCCCCATCACTGAGTGAAGGAGCGGGCCGCCGCCCACGCGGGGGCCGACCTCAACTCGGCGCACTCCCCTCCCCAGCCCTGGTGATGAAAATCCTTGAGGCTGAGGGAGGGGCAGAGGCCGCAGCCCGGCTCGCTTTCCCCCACCATCAAGCCAGAGGTCACCATCTCGGATGACCGCCGGTGGAGGGGAGCAGCCGGGCTGCATGATGAAAATCCTTGAAGCCGAACGATGGCTGAAAGGTACCAACTCCCATGGAGTTGCGTTCCTCCAACGAGGAGGCGGAAAGGCGGCGGATACCCCCCCCATCCGGGGGCTTGGAAGATGGAAAGACACGACGCATAAGGGAGGAAGAAGACATGGTTGCCTTCTGAAAGGAGTCTCCCTCCTTTTAAAGGCAACTCTCCCTACGTGCGCCCCCAGACGCCGCGGGCTGAGTCTTCTCCAACACGCTCCAAGGCCCTCCCCTGCGACTCGGGGGCTGGGTCCCGCATGTCATGCAAACCGGCTCAGGGCAGAAGAATCCAAACCGCCGCGCGTGGTGCGCACGACCGTCCAGCGGTTACAAGCGACCCCCCACTTTTGCCCAGACCAACGGGCGGAAGGGGCGGGCAGCCATGCAGGCGGCATGCAACCGCGCCAGGTGGACGCGCTTCTCCGACTTCTGACACGCCAGCTTGGAAGCCCAGGCCCACGCCTCAAGCAACCGGCGCGCCAGTTGCTGCATGCAAGCAACCGCACCGCCACTTGCGCCACCGTCGCGCCTCTTCGGTTGCGGAGCCTATGCCGCGACTCGAGGCGACCCAGCAGCGCCAGCCTGGCGCGTTGGTCAAAGCAACCGAAGGTGGGCCGGCAGTAATGGCGGTGGCAGGCGGGCGGGCGCAGCAGTCACGTCGTCAGCCAGGCTCACGTCTCATCCTGGGACAGCAAGAGAGCCTCCTCCCACGGCGTGAAGACGGTGCACCCGTGACCCGTTCCTCGAACGGATCGCGCACGCGCAACGGCCGCCTCGCCAACCACTCGCCCCGTCGCATTAACTCCGCGGTGGGACAGGCGGCGCCTCTAACGGGAGGAGCGCGCGATGCTTCACCTTCGCCGTAATAACCGCGTCAGAAAAGGTACGCCACGTCATTCGATTTCGTATCCTTTTCCTTTTTCCTCTTTCTCTATCTCTTGCAACAGGGACCGAGAAAGGGGATACCCCGAAAAGGACCCTTCTCCGCGAAGGAACCGGGCTCCGAGCCCCCCTACTGATCAGGGGTTCGAAGACTGGCCCTCCAAAGGGTTCAACAGTCGCCTCAGATCGCGTGGGCCCGACACCCACTACTGGTCAGGGGTTCGAAGGCCAGCCCCCCGAAGGGTTCCATGGCCGCCTCAGGCTACTCGGGCTCCGCGCCCATTACTGATCAGGGGTTCGAAGGCTGGCCCCCGAAGGGTTCACAGTCGCCTCAGACACCGAGCGAGGGATGACCAGGGGTACGTTCGATACATAACCGAGGCTCGGGCTGCGCTCCTGAGGTACCCTAGGACATTTCCGAGACCAGCGGGAACGATCTTGTAACGAAATCCCATCGGAGGGAGGCATCGAGCCCTCGGACCCCGTCGCCAGGGGACCGGGTCCGGCAAATCACCCGCAGGTACTTTTGGGCGTGCCTCTGGGCCCCTAGCCGACCCCCAACGAACGGGGCACGGACATCCACTCGGATTACCCGCTTGCAGCTCACCGGAGACACCATGTTCGGTGCCCATCGAGGGTAACATGGCGCACTCCCCCCTCCTCCTTGCGGAAAGGCGACGTAGGGGCGTATGTAAAAAGTCGAGTCTGTCCCTGATCGTCCTCTCGCCCTGTGCAGAGGCTCGGGGGCTGCTCTCGCAAAAACTGGCTCCGGCCAAACTGTTGACAGCGTCAACATACCAGCCCGAGAGCTTGGGCCCCGACCGTGCACCCGGGCTACGGCCAGTTCGCATGAGGGAACGACCAGACCAGCCGAAGCATTACGCAAGGTATTAAGACCTCGAAGGAGTGTAACCACTCCTCCGAGGCCTCGGGGGCTACACCCGGCGGGTGCGCTCGCGCGCACCCACCGGAACAAAATGCAACCGAGAAAGGCTGGTCCCCTTGCAAAAAAGTGCGACGAAAGCCTCCAAGCGAGTGCTAACACTCCCTTCGAGGCTCGGGGGCTACAGTCGGGGACCATAATTAGGGGTACCCTCAAGACGCCTAATTCTCAGCTGGTAACCCCCATCAGCATAAAGCTGCAAAGGCCTGATGGGTACGATTAAGTCAGGGATCAGTCCACACGAGTGACTCGATCACGCTTCACCCGAGCCTAGCCTCGGCCAAGGGCAGCCGACCTCGAGAGACTTCCGTCTCGCCCGAGGCCCCCCTTTTTACGGCGGACACATCACCGGCTCGCCCGAGGCCTTGGCTTCGCTCAGAAGCAACCCTGACTAAATCGCCACACCGACTGACCAAGTTGCAGGAGCATTTAACGCAAAGGTGACCTGACACCTTTATCCTGACACGCGCCCCCCCCCCCCCCCCCCGGCAGAGCCGAAGTGACCGCCGTCACTCCACCGCTCCACTGACCAGTCTGACAGAAGCACAGCGCTGCCTGCGCTACTCCGACTGCGGTGCCACTCGATAGAGTGAGTCTGACAGGCAGTCAGGCCTTGCCAAAGGCGCCACGGCGAACTCCGCTCCGCCCGACCCCAGGGCTCGGACTCGGGCTAAGACCCGGAAGACGGCGAACTCCGCTCCGCCCGACCCCAGGGCTCGGACTCGGGCTAAGACCCGGAAGACAACGAAACTCCGCCTCGCCCGACCCCAGGGCTCGGACTCCGCCCTGGCCTCGGCCGAACGACCTCCGCCTCGCCCGACCCCATGGCTCGGACTCGGCCTCGGCAACAGAAGACAGACTCAACCTCGGCTTCGGAGGAGCCCCCACGTCACCCTGCCTAGGGCACAGACCCGCCACGTCAACAGAGAGCGCCATCATCGTCCTACCCCGAATCGACTCGGGTCACGGAGAACAAGACCGGCGTCCCATCCGGCCAGCTCCGCCAGATGGGCAATGATGGCGCTCAACAAGCTCTGTGACGACGGCGGCCCCCAGCTCTCTTACGGAAGCAAGGCGACGTCAGCAAGGACTCGACCGCTCCAACAGCTGTCCCTCCGCCAGGCTCCATCGCACCTCCGACAGCCACGACATCACGCCAGCAAGGTGCCAAGACCTCTCCGGCTGCCACATTGGCATGTACCTAGGGCGCTAGCTCTCTCTCCGCTAGACACGTAGCACTCTACTACACCCCCCATTGTACACCTGGATCCTCTCCTTACGACTATAAAAGGGAGGACCACGGCCTTCTTAGAGAAGGTTGGCCGCGCGGGACCGAGGACGGGACAGGCGCTCTCTTGGGGCCGCTCGCTTCCCTCCCCCGCGTGGACGCTTGTAACCCCCCTACTGCAAGCGCACCTGACCTGGGCGCGGGACGAACACGAAGGCCGCGGGACTTCCACCTCTCTCACGCTCGACTCCGGCCACCTCGCCTCTCCCCCCTTCGCGCTCGCCCACGCGCTCGACCCATCTGGGCTGGGGCACGCAGCACACTCACTCGTCGGCTTAGGGACCCCCCTGTCTCGAAACGCCGACAACTACTACTACTACTGCTACTGCTACTGCTACTGCTACTGCTACTGCTACTACTACTGCTACTGCTACTGCTACTACTACTGCTGCTACTGCTACTGCTACTGCTACTACTGCTGCTACTACTACTACTGCTACTGCTACTGCTACTGCTACTGCTACTACTACTACTACTGCTGCTACTGCTACTGCTACTACTACTGCTACTGCTGCTGCTACTCCTACTGCTGCTGCTACTACTACTCCTACTGGTACTGCTACTACTACAGCTACTACTACTACTACTGCTACTGCTACTGCTACTGCTACTACTACTACTACTGCTACTTCTACTGCTACTACTACTACTACTACTA
>NW_023367315.1:0-36282 GCF_902167145.1 Zea mays
TTAGCCTTCAGTGTCATTGAAAATGGTCGTTCATGGCTATTTTCGACAAAAAATAGGGTTGTGTGGCCATTGATCGTCGACCAGAGGCTCATACACCTCACCCCACATATGTTTCTTTGCCATAAATCACATTCTTGGATTATTGGTGGAGACCATTTCTTGGTCAAAAATCCGTAGGTGTTAGCCTTCGATATTATTGAAAATGGTCGTTCATGGCTATTTTCGACAAAAATGGGGGTTGTGTGGCCATTGATCATCGACCAGACGATCATACACCTCACCCCACATATGTTTCCTTGCCATAGATCACATTCTTGGATTTCTGGTGGAGACCATTTCTTGGTCTAAAATCCGTAGGTGTTAGCCTCTAGTATTATTGAAAATGGTCGCTCATGGCTATTTTCAAGGTCGCTCATGGCTATTTTCATAAAAAATGGGGGTTGTGTGGCCATTTATCATCGACTAGAGGCTCATAAACCTCACCCCACATATGTTTCCTTGCCATAGATTACATTCTTGGATTTCTGGTGGAAACCATTTCTTGGTTAAAAACTCGTACGTGTTAGCCTTCGGTATTATTGAAAATGGTCATTCATGGCTATTTTCGGCAAAATGGGGGTTGTGTGGCCATTGATCGTCGACCAGAGGCTCATACACCTCACCCCACATATGTTTCCTTGTCGTAGATCACATTCTTGGATTTCTGGTGGAGACCATTTCTTGGTCAAAAATCCGTAGGTGTTAGCCTTTGATATTATTGAAAATGGTCATTCATGGCTATTTTCGGCAAAATGGGGGTTGTGTGGCCATTGATCGTCGACCAGAGGCTCATACACCTCACCCCACATATGTTTCCTTGTCGTAGATCACATTCTTGGATTTCTGGTGGAGACCATTTCTTGGTCAAAAATCCGTAGGTGTTAGCCTTCGATATTATTGAAAATGGTCGTTCATGGCTATTTTCGACAAAAAATGGGGGTTGTGTGGCCATTGATCATCGACCAGAGGCTCATACACCTCACCCCACATATGTTTCCTTGCCATAGATCACATTCTTGGATTTCTGGTGGAGACCATTTCTTGGTCAAAAATCCGTAGGTGTTAGCCTTCGGTATTATTGAAAATGGTCGTTCATGGCTATTTTCGACAAAAATGGGGGTTGTGTGGCCATTGATCATCGACCAGACGCTCATACACCTCACCCCACATATGTTTCCTTGCCATAGATCACATTCTTGGATTTCTGGTGGAGACCATTTCTTGGTCTAAAATCCGTAGGTGTTAGCCTCTAGTATTATTGAAAATTGTCGCTCATGGCTATTTTCAAGGTCGCTCATGGCTATTTTCATAAAAAATGTGGGTTGTGTGGCCATTGATCGTCGACCAGAGGCTCATACACCTCACCCCACATATGTTTCCTTGCCATAGATCACATTCTTGGATTTCTGGTGGAGACCATTTCTTGGTCAAAATTCCGTAGGTGTTAGCCTTCGGTATTATTGAAAATGGTCGTTCATGGCTATTTTCGACAAAAATGGGGGTTGTGTGGCCATTGATCATCGACCAGACGCTCATACACCTCACCCCACATATGTTTCCTTGCCATAGATCACATTCTTGGATTTCTGGTGGAGACCATTTCTTGGTCTAAAATCCGTAGGTGTTAGCCTCTATTATTATTGAAAATGGTCGCTCATGGCTATTTTCAAGGTCGCTCATGGCTATTTTCATAAAAAAATGGGGGTTGTGTGGCCATTTATCATCGACTAGAGGCTCATAAACCTCACCCCACATATGTTTCATTGCCATAGATCACATTCTTGGATTTCTGGTGGAGACCATTTCTTGGTTAAAAACTCGTACGTGTTAGCCTTCGGTATTATTGAAAATGGTCGTTCATGGCTATTTTCGGCAAAATGGGGGTTGTGTGGCCATTGATCATCGACCAGAGGCTCGTACACCTCACCTCACATATGTTTCCTTGCCATAGATCACATTCTTGGATTTCTGGTGGAGACCATTTCTTGGTCAAAAATCCGTACGTGTTAGCCTTTGGTATTTTTGAAAATGGTCATTCATGGCTATTTTTGACAAAAATGGGGGTTGTGTGGCCATTGATCTTCGACCAGAGGCTCATACACCTCACTACACATATGTTTCCTTGCCATAGATCACATTCTTGGATTTATGGTGGAGACCATTTCTTGGTCAAAAATCCGTAGGTGTTAGCCTTCAGTGTCATTGAAAATGGTCGTTCATGGCTATTTTCGACAAAAATAGGGTTGTGTGGCCATTGATCGTCGACCAGAGGCTCATACACCTCACCCCACATATGTTTCTTTGCCATAAATCACATTCTTGGATTATTGGTGGAGACCATTTCTTGGTCAAAAATCCATAGGTGTTAGCCTTCGGTATTATTGAAAATGGTCGTTCATGGCTATTTTCGACAAAAATGGGGGTTGTGTGTCCATTGATCATCGACCAGACGCTCATACACCTCACCCCACATATGTTTCCTTGCCATAGATCACATTCTTGGATTTCTGGTGGAGACCATTTCTTGGTCTAAAATCCGTAGGTGTTAGCCTCTAGTATTATTGAAAATGGTCGCTCATGGCTATTTTCAAGGTCGCTCATGGCTATTTTCATAAAAAATGGGGGTTGTGTGGCCATTTATCATCGACTAGAGGCTCATAAACCTCACCCCACATATGTTTCCTTGCCATAGATTACATTCTTGGATTTCTGGTGGAAGCCATTTCTTGGTTAAAAACTCGTACATGTTAGCCTTCGGTATTATTGAAAATGGTCATTCATGGCTATTTTCGGCAAAATGGGGGTTGTGTGGCCATTGATCATTGACCAGAGGCTCATACACCTCACCCCACATATGTTTCCTTGTCGTAGATCACATTCTTGGATTTCTGGTGGAGACCATTTCTTGGTCTAAAATCCGTAGGTGTTAGCCTGTAGTATTATTGAAAATGGTCGCTCATGGCTATTTTCAAGGTCGCTCATGGCTATTTTCATAAAAAATGGGGGTTGTGTGGCCATTTATCATCGACTAGAGGCTCATAAACCTCACCCCACATATGTTTCCTTGCCATAGATTACATTCTTGGATTTCTGGTGGAAGTCATTTCTTGGTTAAAAACTCGTACGTGTTAGCCTTCGGTATTATTGAAAATGGTCATTCATGGCTATTTTCGGCAAAATGGGGGTTGTGTGGCCATTGATCGTCGACCAGAGGCTCATACACCTCACCCCACAAATGTTTCCTTGTCGTAGATCACATTCTTGGATTTCTGGTGGAGACCATTTCTTGGTCAAAAATCCGTAGGTGTTAGCCTTCGATATTATTGAAAATGGTCGTTCATGGCTATTTTCGACAAAAATGGGGGTTGTGTGGCCATTGATCATCGACCAGAGGCTCATACACCTCACCCCACATATTTTTCCTTGCCATAGATCACATTCTTGGATTTCTAGTGGAGACCATTTCTTGGTTAAAAATCCGTAGGTGTTAGCCTTCGGTATTATTGTAAATGGTCATTCATGGCTATTTTCGACAAAAATGGGGGTTGTGTGGCCATTGATCATCGACCATAGGCTCATACACCTCACCCCACATATGTTTCCTTGCCATAGATCACATTCTTGGATTTCTGGTGGAGACCATTTCTTTGTCAAAAATCCGTAGGTCTTAGCCTCTAATATTATTGAAAATGGTCGCTCATGGCTATTTTCATAAAAAATGGGGGTTGTGTGGCCATTTATCATCGACTAGAGGCTCATAAATCTCACCCCACATATGTTTCCTTGCCATAGATCACATTCTTGGATTTTTGGTGGAGACCATTTCTTGGTCAAAAACTCGTACGTGTTAGCCTTCGGTATTATTGAAAATGGTCGTTCATGGCTATTTTCGGCAAAATGGGGGTTGTGTGGCCATTGATCATCGACCAGAGGCTCGTACACCTCACCCCACATATGTTTCCTTGCCATAGATTACATTCTTGGATTTCTGGTGGAAACCATTTCTTGGTTAAAAACTCGTACGTGTTAGCCTTCGGTATTATTGAAAATGGTCATTCATGGCTATTTTCGGCAAAATGGGGGTTGTGTGGCCATTGATCGTCGACCAGAGGCTCATACACCTCACCCCACATATGTTTCCTTGTCGTAGATCACATTCTTGGATTTCTGGTGGAGACCATTTCTTGGTCAAAAATCCGTAGGTGTTAGCCTTCGATATTATTGAAAATGGTCGTTCATGGCCATTTTCGACAAAAATGGGGGTTGTGTGGCCATTGATCATCGACCAGAGGCTCATACACCTCACCCCACATATGTTTCCTTGCCATAGATCACATTCTTGGATTTCTGGTGGAGACCATTTCTTGGTCAAAAATCCGTAGGTGTTAGCCTTCGGTATTATTGTAAATGGTCATTCATGGCTATTTTCGACAACAATGTGGGTTGTGTGGCCATTGATCATCGACCAGAGGCTCATACACCTCACCCCACATATGTTTTCCTTGCCATAGATCACAATCTTAGATTTCTGGTGGAGACCATTTCTTGGTCAAAAATCCGTAGGTCTTAGCCTCTAATATTATTGAAAATGGTCGCTCATGGCTATTTTCATAAAAAATGGGGGTTGTGTGGCCATTTATCATCGACTAGAGGCTCATAAATCTCACCCCTCATATGTTTCCTTGCCATAGATCACATTCTTGGATTTTTGGTGGAGACCATTTCTTGGTCAAAAACTCGTACGTGTTAGCCTTCGGTATTATTGAAAATGGTCATTCATGGCTATTTTCGGCAAAATGGGGGTTCTGTGGCCATTGATCATCGACCAGAGGCTCGTACACCTCACCCCACATATGTTTCCTTGCCATAGATCACATTCTTGGATTTCTGGTGGAGACCATTTCTTGGGCAAAAATCCGAATGTGTTAGCCTTTGGTATTTTTGAAAATGGTCATTCATGGCTATTTTCGACAAAAATGGGGGTTGTGTGGCCATTGATCTTCGACCAGAGGCTCATACACCTCACTACACATATGTTTCCTTGCCATAGATCACATTCTTGGATTTATGGTGGAGACCATTTCTTGGTCAAAAATCCGTAGGTGTTAGCCTTCAGTGTCATTGAAAATGGTCGTTCATGGCTATTTTCGACAAAAATTAGGGTTGTGTGGCCATTGATCGTCGACCAGAGGCTCATACACCTCACCCCACATATGTTTCCTTGCCATAGATCACATTCTTGGATTTCTGGTGGAGACCATTTCTTGGTCAAAAATCCGTAGGTGTTAGCCTTCGGTATTATTGAAAATGGTCGTTCATGGCTATTTTCGACAAAAATGGGGGTTGTGTGGCCATTGATCTTCGACCAGACGCTCATACACCTCACCCCACATATGTTTCCTTGCCATAGATCACATTCTTGGATTTCTGGTGGAGACCATTTCTTGGTCTAAAATCCGTAGGTGTTAGCCTCTAGTATTATTGAAAATGGTCGCTCATGGCTATTTTCAAGGTCGCTCATGGCTATTTTCATAAAAAATGGGGGTTGTGTGGCCATTTATCATCGACTAGAGGCTCATAAACCTCACCCCACATATGTTTCCTTGCCATAGATTACATTCTTGGATTTCTGGTGGAAACCATTTCTTGGTTAAAAACTCGTACGTGTTAGCCTTCGGTATTATTGAAAATGGTCATTCATGGCTATTTTCGGCAAAATAGGGGTTGTGTGGCCATTGATCGTCGACCAGAGGCTCATACACCTCACCCCACATATGTTTCCTTGTCGTAGATCACATTCTTGGATTTCTGGTGGAGACCATTTCTTGGTCAAAAATCCGTAGGTGTTAGCCTTCGATATTATTGAAAATGGTCGTTCATGGCTATTTTCGACAAAAATGGGGGTTGTGTGGCCATTGATCATCGACCAGAGGCTCATACACCTCACCCCACATATGTTTCCTTGCCATAGATCACATTCTTGGATTTCTGGTGGAGACCATTTCTTGGTCAAAAATCCGTAGGTGTTAGCCTTCGGTATTATTGTAAATGGTCATTCATGGCTATTTTCGACAAAAATGGGGGTTGTGTGGCCATTGATCATCGACCAGAGGCTCATACACCTCACCCAACATATGTTTCCTTGCCATAGATCACATTCTTGGATTTATGGTGGAGACCATTTCTTGGTCAAAAATCTGTAGGTGTTAGCCTTCAGTGTCATTGAAAATGGTCGTTCATGGCTATTTTCGACAAAAATTAGGGTTGTGTGGCCATTGATCGTCGACCAGAGGCTCATACACCTCACCCCACATATGTTTCCTTGCCATAGATCACATTCTTGGATTTCTGGTGGAGACCATTTCTTGGTCAAAAATCCGTAGGTGGTAGCCTTCGGTATTATTGTAAATGGTCATTCATGGCTATTTTCGACAAAAATGGGGGTTGTGTGGCCATTGATCATTGACCAGACGCTCATACACCTCACCCCACATATGTTTCCTTGCCATAGATCACATTCTTGGATTTTTGGTGGAGACCATTTCTTGGTCAAAAACTCGTACGTGTTAGCCTTCGGTATTATTGAAAATGGTCGTTCATGGCTATTTTCGGCAAAATGGGGGTTCTGTGGCCATTGATCATCGACCAGAGGCTCGTACACCCCACCCCACATATGTTTCCTTTCCATAGATCACATTTTTGGATTTCTGGTGGAGACCATTTCTTGGTCAAAAATCCGTAGGTGTTAGCCTTCGGTATTATTGTAAATGGTCATTCATGGCTATTTTCGACAAAAATGGGGGTTGTGTGGCCATTGATCATCGACCAGACGCTCATACACCTCACCCCACATATGTTTCCTTGCCATAGGTCACATTCTTGGATTTCTGGTGGAGACCATTTCTTGGTCAAAAATCCGTAGGTGTTAGCCTTCGGTATTATTGAAAATGGTCGTTCATGGCTATTTTCGACAAAAATGGGGGTTGTGTGGCCATTGATCATCGACCAGAGGCTCATACACCTCACCCCACATATGTTTCCTTGCCATAGATCACATTCTTGGATTTCTGGTGGAGACCATTTCTTGGTCAAAAATCCGTAGGTGTTAGCCTTCGGTATTATTGAAAATGGTCGTTCATGGCTATTTTCGACAAAAATGGGGGTTGTGTGGCCATTGATCATCGACCAGACGCTCATACACCTCACCCCACATATGTTTCCTTGCCATAGATCACATTCTTGGATTTCTGGTGTAGACCATTTCTTGGTCTAAAATCCATATGTGTTAGCCTCTAGTATTATTGAAAATGGTCGCTCATGGCTATTTTGAAGGTCGCTCATGGCTATTTTCATAAAAAATGGGGGTTGTGTGGCCATTTATCATCGACTAGAGGCTCATAAACCTCGCCCCACATATGTTTCCTTGCCAATGATCACATTCTTGGATTTCTGGTGGAGACCATTTCTTGGTTAAAAACTCGTACGTGTTAGCCTTCGGTATTATTGAAAATGGTCGTTCATGGCTATTTTCGGCAAAATGGGGGTTGTGTGGCCATTCATTATCGACCAGAGGCTCGTACACCTCACCCCACATATGTTTCCTTGCCATAGATCACATTCTTGGATTTCTGGTGGAGACCATTTCTTGGTCAAAAATCCGTACGTGTTTGCCTTTGGTATTTTTGAAAATGATCATTCATGGCTATTTTCGACAAAAATGGGGGTTGTGTGGCCATTGATCATTGACCAGACGCTCATACACCTCACCCCACATATGTTTCCTTGCCATAGATCACATTCTTGGATTTTTGGTGGAGACCATTTCTTGGTCAAAAACTCGTACGTGTTAGCCTTCGGTATTATTGAAAATGGTCGTTCATGGCTATTTTCGGCAAAATGGGGGTTCTGTGGCCATTGATCATCGACCAGAGGCTCGTACACCCCACCCCACATATGTTTCCTTTCCATAGATCACATTTTTGGATTTCTGGTGGAGACCATTTCTTGGTCAAAAATCCGTAGGTGTTAGCCTTCGGTATTATTGTAAATGGTCATTCATGGCTATTTTCGACAAAAATGGGGGTTGTGTGGCCATTGATCATCGACCAGACGCTCATACACCTCACCCCACATATGTTTCCTTGCCATAGATCACATTCTTGGATTTCTGGTGGAGACCATTTCTTGGTCAAAAATCCGTAGGTGTTAGCCTTCGGTATTATTGAAAATGGTCGTTCATGGCTATTTTCGACAAAAATGGGGGTTGTGTGGCCATTGATCATCGACCAGAGGCTCATACACCTCACCCCACATATGTTTCCTTGCCATAGATCACATTCTTGGATTTCTGGTGGAGACCATTTCTTGGTCAAAAATCCGTAGGTGTTAGCCTTCGGTATTATTGAAAATGGTCGTTCATGGCTATTTTCGACAAAAATGGGGGTTGTGTGGCCATTGATCATCGACCAGACGCTCATACACCTCACCCCACATATGTTTCCTTGCCATAGATCACATTCTTGGATTTCTGGTGTAGACCATTTCTTGGTCTAAAATCCATATGTGTTAGCCTCTAGTATTATTGAAAATGGTCGCTCATGGCTATTTTCAAGGTCGCTCATGGCTATTTTCATAAAAAATGGGGGTTGTGTGGCCATTTATCATCGACTAGAGGCTCATAAACCTCGCCCCACATATGTTTCCTTGCCAATGATCACATTCTTGGATTTCTGGTGGAGACCATTTCTTGGTTAAAAACTCGTACGTGTTAGCCTTCGGTATTATTGAAAATGGTCGTTCATGGCTATTTTCGGCAAAATGGGGGTTGTGTGGCCATTCATTATCGACCAGAGGCTCGTACACCTCACCCCACATATGTTTCCTTGCCATAGATCACATTCTTGGATTTCTGGTGGAGACCATTTCTTGGTCAAAAATCCGTACGTGTTAGCCTTTGGTATTTTTGAAAATGATCATTCATGGCTATTTTCGACAAAAATGGGGGTTGTGTGGCCATTGATCTTCGACCAGAGGCTCATACACCTCACTACACATATGTTTCCTTGCCATAGATCACATTCTTGGATTTATGGTGGAGACCATTTCTTGGTCAAAAATCCGTAGGTGTTAGCCTTCAGTGTCATTGAAAATGGTCGTTCATGGCTATTTTCGACAAAAATTAGGGTTGTGTGGCCATTGATCGTCGACCAGAGGCTCATACACCTCACCCCACATATGTTTCCTTGCCATAGATCACATTCTTGGATTTCTGGTGGAGACCATTTCTTGGTCAAAAATCCGTAGGTGTTAGCCTTCGGTATTATTGAAAATGGTCGTTCATGGCTATTTTCGACAAAAATGGGGGTTGTGTGGCCATTGATCATCGACCAGACGCTCATACACCTCACCCCACATATGTTTCCTTGCCATAGATCACATTCTTGGATTTCTGGTGGAGACCATTTCTTGGTCTAAAATCCGTAGGTGTTATCCTCTAGTATTATTGAAAATGGTCGCTCATGGCTATTTTCAAGGTCGCTCATGGCTATTTCATAAAAAATGGGGGTTGTGTGGCCATTTATCATCGACTAGAGGCTCATAAACCTCACCCCACATATGTTTCCTTGCCATAGATTACATTCTTGGATTTCTGGTGGAAACCATTTCTTGGTTAAAAACTCGTACGTGTTAGCCTTCGGTATTATTGAAAATGGTCATTCATGGCTATTTTCGGCAAAATGGGGGTTGTGTGGCCATTGATCATCAACCAGAGGCTCGTACACCTCACCCCACATATGTTTCCTTGCCATAGATCACATTCTTGGATTTTTGGTGGAGACCATTTCTTGGTCAAAAACTCGTACGTGTTAGCCTTCGGTATTATTGAAAATGGTCGTTCATGGCTATTTTCGGCAAAATGGGGGTTCTGTGGCCATTGATCATCGACCAAAGGCTCGTACACCTCACCCCACATATGTTTCCTTTCCATAGATCACATTCTTGGATTTCTGGTGGAGACCATTTCTTGGTCAAAAATCCGTAGGTGTTAGCCTTCGGTATTATTGTAAATGGCCATTCATGGCTATTTTCGACAAAAATGGGGGTTGTGTGTCCATTGATCATCGACCAGACGCTCATACACCTCACCCCACATATGTTTCCTTGCCATAGATCACATTCTTGGATTTCTGGTGGAGACCATTTCTTGGTCAAAAATCCGTAGGTGTTAGCCTTTGGTATTATTGAAAATGGTCGTTCATGGCTATTTTCGACAAAAATGGGGGTTGTGTGGCCATTGATCATCGACCAGACGCTCATACACCTCACCCCACATATGTTTCCTTGTCATAGATCACATTCTTGGATTTCTGGTGGAGACCATTTCTTGGTCTAAAATCCATAGGTGTTAGCCTCTAGTATTATTGAAAATGGTCGCTCAGGGCTATTTTCAAGGTCGCTCATGGCTATTTTCATAAAAAATGGGGGTTGTGTGGCCATTTATCATCGAGTAGAGGCTCATAAACCTCGCCCCACATATGTTTCCTTGCCATAGATCACATTCTTGGATTTCTGGTGGAGACCATTTCTTGGTTAAAAACTCGTACGTGTTAGCCTTCGGTATTATTGAAAATGGTCGTTCATGGCTATTTTCGGCAAAATGGGGGTTGTGTGACCATTCATTATCGACCAGAGGCTCGTACACCTCACCCCACATATGTTTCCTTGCCATAGATCACATTCTTGGATTTCTGGTGGAGACCATTTCTTGGTCAAAAATCCGTACGTGTTAGCCTTTGGTATTTTTGAAAATGGTCATTCATGGCTATTTTCGACAAAAATGGGGGTTGTGTGGCCATTGATCTTCGACCAGAGGCTCATACACCTCACTACACATATGTTTCCTTGCCATAGATCACATTCTTGGATTTATGGTGGAGACCATTTCTTGGTCAAAAATCCGTAGGTGTTAGCCTTCAGTGTCATTGAAAATGGTCGTTCATGGCTATTTTCGACAAAAATTAGGGTTGTGTGGCCATTGATCGTCGACCAGAGGCTCATACACCTCACCCCACATATGTTTCCTTGCCATAGATCACATTCTTGGATTTCTGGTGGAGACCATTTCTTGGTCAAAAATCCGTAGGTGTTAGCCTTCGGTATTATTGAAAATGGTCGTTCATGGCTATTTTCGACAAAAATGGGGGTTGTGTGGCCATTGATCATCGACCAGACGGCTCATACACCTCACCCCACATATGTTTCCTTGCCATGGATCACATTCTTGGATTTCTGGTGGAGACCATTTCTTGTTCTAAAATCCGTAGGTGTTAGCCTCTAGTATTATTGAAAATGGTCGCTCATGGCTATTTTCAAGGTCGCTCATGGCTATTTTCATAAAAAATGGGGGTTGTGTGGCCATTTATCATCGACTAGAGGCTCATAAACCTCACCCCACATATGTTTCCTTGCCATAGATTACATTCTTGGATTTCTGGTGGAAACCATTTCTTGGTTAAAAACTCGTACGTGTTAGCCTTCGGTATTATTGAAAATGGTCATTCATGGCTATTTTCGGCAAAATGGGGGTTGGGTGGCCATTGATCATCAACCAGAGGCTCGTACACCTCACCCCACATATGTTTCCTTGCCATAGATCACATTCTTGGATTTCTGGTGGAGACCATTTCTTGGTTAAAAATCCGTACGTGTTAGCCTTTGGTATTTTGAAAATGGTCATTCATGGCTATTTTCGACAAAAATGGGGGTTGTGTGGCCACTGATCATCGACTAGAGGCTCATACACCTCACCCCACATATGTTTCCTTGCCATAGATCACATTCTTGGATTTCTGGTGCAGACATTTCTTGGTCAAAAATCCGTAGGTGTTAGCCTTCGGTATTATTGAAAATGGTCGTTCATGGCTATTTTCGACAAAAATGGGGGTTGTGTGGCCATTGATCATCGACCAGACGCTCATACACCTCACCCCACATATGTTTCCTTGCCATAGATCACATTCTTGGATTTCTGGAGGAGACCATTTCTTGGTCTAAAATCCGTAGGTGTTAGCCTCTAGTATTATTGAAAATGGTCGCTCATGGCTATTTTCAAGGTCGCTCATGGCTATTTTCATAAAAAATGGGGGTTGTGTGGCCATTTATCATCGACTAGAGGCTCATAAACCTCACCCCACATATGTTTCCTTGCCATAGATTACATTCTTGGATTTCTGGTGGAAACCATTTCTTGGTTAAAAACTCGTACGTGTTAGCCTTCGGTATTATTGAAAATGGTCATTCATGGCTATTTTCGGCAAAATGGGGGTTGTGTGGCCATTGATCATCGACCAGAGGCTCATACACCTCACCCCACATATGTTTCCTTGCCATAGATCACATTCTTGGATTTCTGGTGGAGACCATTTCTTGGTCGAAAATCCGTAGGTGTTAGCCTTCGGTATTATTGAAAATGGTCGTTCAGTGGCTATTTTCGACAAAAATGGGGGTTGTGTGGCCATTGATCATCGACTAGAGGCTCATACACCTCACCCCACATATGTTTCCTTGCCTTAGATCACATTCTTGGATTTCTGGTGGAGACCATTTCTTGGTCAAAAATCCGTAGGTGTTAGCCTTCGGTATTATTGAAAATGGTCGTTCATGGCTATTTTCGACAAAAATGGGGGTGTGTGGCCATTGATCATCGACCAGATGCTCATACACCTCACCCCACATATGTTTCCTTGCCATAGATCACATTCTTGGATTTCTGGTGGAGACCATTTCTTGGTCAAAAATCCGTAGGTGTTAGCCTTTGGTATTATTGAAAATGGTCGTTCATGGCTATTTTCGACAAAAATGGGGGTTGTGTGGCCATTGATCATCGACCAGACGCTCATACACCTCACCCCACATATGTTTCCTTGTCATAGATCACATTCTTGGATTTCTGGTGGAGACCATTTCTTGGTCTAAAATCCATAGGTGTTAGCCTCTAGTATTATTGAAAATGGTCGCTCAGGGCTATTTTCAAGGTCGCTCATGGCTATTTTCAAAAAAAATGGGGGTTGTGTGGCCATTTATCATCGACTAGAGGCTCATAAACCTCGCCCCACATATGTTTCCTTGCCATAGATCACATTCTTGGATTTCTGGTGGAGACCATTTCTTGGTTAAAAACTCGTACGTGTTAGCCTTCGGTATTATTGAAAATGGTCGTTCATGGCTATTTTCGGCAAAATGGGGGTTGTGTGACCATTCATTATCGACCAGAGGCTCGTACACCTCACCCCACATATGTTTCCTTGCCATAGATCACATTCTTGGATTTCTGGTGGAGACCATTTCTTGGTCAAAAATCCATACGTGTTAGCCTTTGGTATTTTTGAAAATGGTCATTCATGGCTATTTTCGACAAAAATGGGGGTTGTGTGGCCATTGATCTTCGACCAGAGGCTCATACACCTCACTACACATATGTTTCCTTGCCATAGATCACATTCTTGGATTTATGGTGGAGACCATTTCTTGGTCAAAAATCCGTAGGTGTTAGCCATCAGTGTCATTGAAAATGGTCGTTCATGGCTATTTTCGACAAAAATTAGGGTTGTGTGGCCATTGATCGTCGACCAGAGGCTCATACACCTCACCCCACATATGTTTCCTTGCCATAGATCACATTCTTGGATTTCTGGTGGAGACCATTTCTTGGTCAAAAATCCGTAGGTGTTAGCCTTCGGTATTATTGAAAATGGTCGTTCATGGCTATTTTCGACAAAAATGGGGGTTGTGTGGCCATTGATCATCGACCAGACGCTCATACACCTCACCCCACATATGTTTCCTTGCCATGGATCACATTCTTGGATTTCTGGTGGAGACCATTTCTTGTTCTAAAATCCGTAGGTGTTAGCCTCTAGTATTATTGAAAATGGTCGCTCATGGCTATTTTCAAGGTCGCTCATGGCTATTTCATAAAAAATGGGGGTTGTGTGGCCATTTATCATCAACTAGAGGCTCATAAACCTCACCCCACATATGTTTCCTTGCCATAGATTACATTCTTGGATTTCTGGTGGAAACCATTTCTTGGTTAAAAACTCGTACGTGTTAGCCTTCGGTATTATTGAAAATGGTCATTCATGGCTATTTTCGGCAAAATGGGGGTTGGGTGGCCATTGATCATCAACCAGAGGCTCGTACACCTCACCCCACATATGTTTCCTTGCCATAGATCACATTCTTGGATTTCTGGTGGAGACCATTTCTTGGTTAAAAATCCGTACGTGTTTGCCTTTGGTATTTTTGAAAATGGTCATTCATGGCTATTTTCGACAAAAATGGGGGTTGTGTGGCCATTGATCATCGACTAGAGGCTCATACACCTCACCCCACATATGTTTCCTTGCCATAGATCACATTCTTGGATTTCTGGTGCAGACATTTCTTGGTCAAAAATCCGTAGGTGTTAGCCTTCGGTATTATTGAAAATGGTCGTTCATGGCTATTTTCGACAAAAATGGGGGTTGTGTGGCCATTGATCATCGACCAGACGCTCATACACCTCACCCCACATATGTTTCCTTGCCATAGATCACATTCTTGGATTTCTGGAGGAGACCATTTCTTGGTCTAAAATCCGTAGGTGTTAGCCTCTAGTATTATTGAAAATGGTCGCTCATGGCTATTTTCAAGGTCGCTCATGGCTATTTTCATAAAAAATGGGGGTTGTGTGGCCATTTATCATCGACTAGAGGCTCATAAACCTCACCCCACATATGTTTCCTTGCCATAGATTACATTCTTGGATTTCTGGTGGAAACCATTTCTTGGTTAAAAACTCGTACGTGTTAGCCTTCGGTATTATTGAAAATGGTCATTCATGGCTATTTTCGGCAAAATGGGGGTTGTGTGGCCATTGATCATCGACCAGAGGCTCATACACCTCACCCCACATATGTTTCCTTGCCATAGATCACATTCTTGGATTTCTGGTGGAGACCATTTCTTGGTCGAAAAATCCGTAGGTGTTAGCCTTCGGTATTATTGAAAATGGATCGTTCATGGCTATTTTCGACAAAAATGGGGGTTGTGTGGCCATTGATCATCGACTAGAGGCTCATACACCTCACCCCACATATGTTTCCTTGCCATAGATCACATTCTTGGATTTCTGGTGGAGACCATTTCTTGGTCAAAAATCCGTAGGTGTTAGCCTTCGGTATTATTGAAAATGGTCGTTCATGGCTATTTTCGACAAAAATGGGGGTGTGTGGCCATTGATCATCGACCAGATGCTCATACACCTCACCCCACATATGTTTCCTTGCCATAGATCACATTCTTGGATTTCTGGTGGAGACCATTTCTTGGTCTAAAATCCGTAGGTCTTAGCCTCTAGTATTATTGAAAATGGTCGCTCATGGCTATTTTCATAAAAAATGGGGGTTGTGTGGCCATTTATCATCACCTAGAGGCTCATAAACCTCACCCCACATATGTTTCCTTGCCATAGATCACATTCTTGGATTTCTGGTGGAGACCATTTCTTGGTTAAAAACTCGTACGTGTTAGCCTTCGGTATTATTGAAAATGGTCGTTCATGGCTATTTTCGGCAAAATGGGGGTTGTGTGGCCATTGATCATCGACCAGCGGATCATACACCTCACCCCACATATGTTTCCTTGCCATGGATCACATTCTTGGATTCCTGGTGGAGACCATTTCTTGGTCAAAAATCCATACGTGTTAGCCTTTGGTATTTTTGAAAATGGTCATTCATGGCTATTTTCGACAAAAATGGGGGTTGTGTGGCCATTGATCATTGACTAGAGGCTCATACACCTCACCCCACATATGTTTCCTTGCCATAGATCACATTCTTGGATTTCTGGTGGAGACCATTTCTTGGTCAAAAATCCGTAGGTGTTAGCCTTCGGTATTATTGAAAATGGTCGTTCATGGCTATTTTCGACAAAAATGGGGGTTGTGTGGCCATTGATCATCGACCAGACGCTCATACACCTCACCCCACATTTGTTTCCTTGCCATAGATCACATTCTTGGATTTCTGGTGGAGACCATTTCTTGGTCTAAAATCCGTAGGTGTTAGCCTCTAGTATTATTGAAAATGGTCGCTCATGGCTATTTTCAAGGTCGCTCATGGCTATTTTCATAAAAAATGGGGGTTGTGTGGCCATTTATCATCGACTAGAGGCTCATAAACCTCACCCCACATATGTTTCCTTGCCATAGATTACATTCTTGGATTTCTGGTGGAAACCATTTCTTGGTTAAAAACGCGTACGTGTTAGCTCTTCGGTATTATTGAAAATGGTCATTCATGGCTATTTTTGGCAAAATGGGGGTTGTGTGGCCATTGATCGTCGACCAGAGGCTCATACACCTCACCCCACATATGTTTCCTTGTCGTAGATCACATTCTTGGATTTCTGGTGGAGACCATTTCTTGGTCAAAAAACCGTAGGTGTTAGCCTTCGATATATTGAAAATGGTCGTTCATGGCTATTTTCGACAAAAATGGGGGTTGTGTGGCCATTGATCATCGACCAGAGGCTCATACACCTCACCCCACATATGTTTCCTTGCCATAGATCACATTCTTGGATTTCTGGTGGAGACCATTTCTTGGTCAAAAACTCGAACGTGTTAGCCTTCGGTATTATTGAAAATGGTCGTTCATGGCTATTTTCGGCAAAATGGGGGTTCTGTGGCCATTGATCTTCGACCAGAGGCTCGTACACCTCACCCCACATATGTTCCTTGCCATAGATCACATTCTTGGATTTCTGGTGGAGACCATTTCTTGGTCAAAAATCCGTAGGTGTTAGCCTTCGGTATTATTGAAAATTGTCGTTCATGGCTATTTTCGGCAAAATGGGGGTTCTGTGGCCATTGATCATCGACCAGAGGCTCGTACACCTCACCCCACATATGTTTCCTTGCCATAGATCACATTCTTGGATTTCTGGTGGAGACCATTTCTTGGTCAAAAATCCGTAGGTGTTAGCCTTCGGTATTATTGAAAATGGTCGTTCATGGCTATTTTCGACAAAAATGGGGGTTGTGTGGCCATTGATCATCGACCAGAGGCTCATACACCTCACCCCACATATGTTTCCTCGCCATAGATCACATTCTTGGATTTCTGGTGGAGAACCATTTCTTGGTCAAAAATCCGTAGGTCTTAGCCTCTAATATTATTGAAATGGTCGCTCATGGCTATTTTCCGGCAAAATGGGGGTTCTATGGCCATTGATCGTCGACCAGAGGCTCATACACCTCAACCCCACATATGTTTCCTTGTCGTAGATCACATTCTTGGATTTCTGGTGGAGACCATTTCTTGGTCAAAACTCCGTAGGTGTTAGCCTTCGATATTATTGAAAATGGTCGTTCATGGCTATTTTCGACAAAAATGGGGGTTGTGTGGCCATTGATCATCGACCAGAGGCTCATACACCTCACCCCACATATGTTTCCTTGCCATAGATCACATTCTTGGATTTCTGGTTGGAGACCATTTCTTGGTCAAAAATCTGTAGGTGTTAGCCTTCGGTATTATTGAAAATGGTCGTTCATGGCTATTTTCGACAAAATGGGGGTTGTGTGGCCATTGATCATCGACCAGACGCTCATACACCTCACCCCACATATGTTTCCTTGCCATAGATCACATTCTTGGATTTCTGGTGGAGACCATTTCTTGGTCTAAAATCCGTAGGTGTTAGCCTCTAGTATTATTGAAAATGGTCGCTCATGGCTATTTTCAAGGTCGCTCATGGCTATTTTCATAAAAAATGGGGGTTGTGTGGCCATTTTCATCGACTAGAGGTTCATAAACCTCACCCCACATATGTTTCCTTGCCATAGATCACATTCTTGGATTTCTGGTGGAGACCATTTCTTGGTCAAAAATCCGTACGTGTTAGCCTTTGGTATTTTTGAAAATGGTCGTTCATGGCTTGGTCGATGATCAATGGCCACACAACCTCCATTTTTTATGAAAATAGCCATGAGCGACCATTTTCAATAATACTAGAGGCAAAGACCTACGGATTTTTGACCAAGAAATGGTCCTCCACCAGAAATCCAAGAATGTGATCTATGGCAAGGAAACATATGTGGGGTGAGGTGTATGAGCCTCTCGTCGATGATCAATGGCCACACAACCCCCATTTTTGTCGAAAATAGCCATGAATGACCAATTTACAATAATACCGAAGGCTAACACCTACGGATTTTTGACCAAGAAATGGTCTCCACCAGAAATCCAAGAATGTGATCTATGGCAAGGAAACATATGTGGGGTGAGGTGTATGAGCCTATGGTCGATGATCAATGGCCACACAACCCCCATTTTTGTCGAAAATAGCCATGAACGACCATTTTCAATAATATCGAAGGCTAACACCTACGGATTTTTGACCAAGAAATGGTCTCCACCAGAAATCCAAGAATGTGATCTACGACAAGGAAACATATGTGGGGTGAGGTGTATGAGCCTCTGGTCGACGATCAATGGCCACACAACCCCATTTTGCCGAAAATAGCCATGAATGACCATTTTCAATAATACCGAAGGCTAACACGTACGAGTTTTTAACCAAGAAATGGTTTCCACCAGAAATCCAAGAATGTAATCTATGGCAAGGAAACATATGTGGGGTGAGGTTTATGAGCCTCTAGTCGATGATAAATGGCCACACAACCCCCATTTTTATGAAAATAGCCATGAGCGACCTTGAAAATAGCCATGAGCTACCATTTTCAATAATACTAGAGGCTAACACCTACGGATTTTAGACCAAGAAATGGTCTCCACCAGAAATCCAAGAATGTGATCTATGGCAAGGAAACATATGTGGGGTGAGGTGTATGAGCGTCTGGTCGATGATCAATGGCCACACAACCCCCATTTTTGTCGAAAATAGCCATGAACGACCATTTTCAATAATACCGAAGGCTAACACCTACGGATTTTTGACCAAGAAATGGTCTCCACCAGAAATCCAAGAATGTGATCTATGGCAAGGAAACATATGTGGGGTGAGATTTATGAGCCTCTAGTCGATGATAAATGGCCACACAACCCCCATTTTTTTATGAAAATAGCCATGAGCGACCATTTTCAATAATATTAGAGGCTAAGACCTACGGATTTTTGACCAAGAAATGGTCTCCACCAGAAATCCAAGAATGTGATCTATGGCAAGGAAACATATGTGGGGTGAGGTGTATGAGCCTCTGGTCGATGATTCAATGGCCACACAACCCCCATTTTTGTCGAAAATAGCCATGAACGACCATTTTCAATAATATCGAAGGCTAACACCTACGGATTTTTGACCAAGAAATGGTCTCCACCAGAAATCCAAGAATGTGATCTATGGCAAGGAAACATATGTGGGTTGAGGTGTACGAGCCTCTGGTCGATGATCAATGGCCACACAACCCCCAATTTTTATGAAAATAGCCATGAGAGACCATTTTCAATAATACTAGAGGCTAAGACCTACGGATTTTTGACCAAGAAATGGTCTCCACCAGAAAATCCAAGAATGTGATCTATGGCAAGGAAACATATGTGGGGTGAGGTGTATGAGCCTCTGGTCGATGATCAATGGCCACACAACCCCCATTTTTGTCGAAAATAGCCATGAATGACCATTTACAATAATACCGAAGGCTAACACCTACGGATTTTTGACCAAGAAATGGTCTCCACCAGAAATCCAAGAATGTGATCTATGGCAAGGAAACATATGTGGGGGTGAGGTGTATGAGCCTCTAGTCGATGATCAATGGCCACACAACCCCCATTTTTGTCGAAAATAGCCATGAATGACCATTTTCAAAAATACCAAAGGCTAACACGTACGGATTTTTGACCAAGAAATGGTCTCCACCAGAAATCCAAGAATGTGATCTATGGCAAGGAAACATATGTGGGGTGAGGTGTATGAGCCTCTGGTCGATGATCAATTGCCACACAACCCCCATTTTGTCGAAAATAGCCATGAACGACCATTTTCAATAATACCGAAGGCTAACACCTACGGATTTTTGACCAAGAAATGGTCTCCACCAGAAATCCAAGAATGTGATCTACGACAAGGAAACATATGTGGGGTGAGGTGTATGAGCCTCTGGTCGACGATCAATGGCCACACAACCCCCATTTTGCCGAAAATAGCCATGAATGACCATTTTCAATAATACCGAAGGCTAACACGTACGAGTTTTTAACCAAGAAATGGTTTCCACCAGAAATCCAAGAATGTAATCTATGGCAAGGAAACATATGTGGGGTGAGGTCTATGAGCCTCTAGTCGATGATAAATGGCCACACAACCCCCATTTTTATGAAAATAGCCATGAGCGACCTTGAAAATAGCCATGAGCGACCATTTTCAATAATACTAGAGGCTAACACCTACGGATTTTAGACCAAGAAATGGTCTCCACCAAAAATCCTAGAATGTGATCTATTGCAAGGAAACATATGGGGGGTGAGGTGGACGAGCCTCTGGTCGATGATCAATGGCCACACCAACCCCCATTTTTGTCGAAAATAGCCATGAACGATCATTTACAATAATACCGAAGGCTAACACCTACGGATTTTTGACCAAGAAATGGTCTCCACCAGAAATCCAAGAATGTGATCTATGGCAAGGAAACATATGTGGGGTGAGGTTTATGAGCCTCTAGTCGATGATAAATGGCCACACAACCCCCATTTTTTATGAAAATAGCCATGAGCGACCTTGAAAATAGCCATGAGCGACCATTTTCAATAATACTAGAGGCTAACACCTACGGATTTTAGACCAAGAAATGGTCTCCACCAGAAATCCAAGAATGTGATCTATGGCAAGGAAACATATGTGGGGTGAGGTGTATGAGCGTCTGGTCGATGATCAATGGCCACACAACCACCATTTTGGTCGAAAATAGCCATGAACGACCATTTTCAATAATACCGAAGGCTAACACCTACGGATTTTTGACCAAGAAATGGTCTCCACCAGAAATCCAAGAATGTGATCTATGGCAAGGAAACATATGTGGGGTGAGGTGTATGAGCCTCTGGTCGATGATCATTGGCCACACAACTCCCATTTTTGTCGAAAATAGCCATGAACGACCATTTTCAATAATATCGAAGGCTAACACCTACGGATTTTTGACCAAGAAATGGTCTCCACCAGAAATCCAAGAATGTGATCTACGACAAGGAAACATATGTGGGGTGAGGTGTATGAGCCTCTGGCGACGATCAATGGCCACACAACCCCCATTTTGCCGAAAATAGCCATGAATGACCATTTTCAATATATCGAAGGCTAACACCTACGGATTTTTGACCAAGAAAATGGTCTCCACCAGAAATCCCAAGAATGTGATCTACGACAAGGAAACATATGTGGGGTGAGGTGTATGAGCCTCTGGTCGACGATCAATGTCCACACAACCCCCATTTTGCCGAAAATAGCCATGAATGACCATTTTCAATAATACCGAAGGCTAACACGTACGAGTTTTTAACCAAGAAATGGTTTCCACCAGAAATCCAAGAATGTATCTATGGCAAGGAAACATATGTGGGGTGAGGTGTATGAGCCTCTAGTCGATGATAAATGGCCACACAACCCCCATTTTTATGAAAATAGCCATGAGCGACCTTGAAAATAGCCATGAGCGACCATTTTCAATAATACTAGAGGCTAACACCTACGGATTTTGGACCAAGAAAGGTCTCCACCAGAAATCCAGAATGTGATCTATGGCAAGGAAACATATGTGGGGTGAGGTGTATGAGCGTCTGGTCGATGATCAATGGCCACACAACCCCCATTTTTTGTCGAAAATAGCCATGAACGACCATTTTCAATAATACCGAAGGCTAACACCTACGGATTTTTGACGCAAGAAATGGTCTCCCCAGAAATCCAAGAATGTGATCTATGGCAAGGAAACATATGTGGGGTGAGGTGTATGAGCCTCTAGTCGATGATCAATGGCCACACAACCCCCATTTTTGTCGAAAATAGCCATGAATGACCATTTTCAAAAATACCAAAGGCTAACACGTACGGATTTTTGACCAAGAAATGGTCTCCACCAGAAATCCAAGAATGTGATCTATGGCAAGGAAACATATGTGGGGTGAGGTGTACGAGCCTCTGGTCGATGATCAATGGCCACACAACCCCCATTTTTGTCGAAAATAGCCATGAATGACCATTTTCAATAATACCGAAGGCTAACACGTACGAGTTTTTAACCAAGAAATGGTTTCCACCAGAAATCCAAGAATGTAATCTATGGCAAGGAAACATATGTGGGGTGAGGTGTATGAGCCTCTGGTCGATGATCAATGGCCACACAGCCCCCATTTTTTATGAAAATAGCCATGAGCGACCATTTTCAATAATACTAGAGGCTAAGACCTATGGATTTTTAACCAAGAAATGGTCTCCACCAGAAAATCCAAGAATGTGATCTACGATCAAGGAAACATATGTGGGGTGAGGTGTATGAGCGTCTGGTCGACGATCAATGGCCACACAACCCCCATTTTTGTCGAAAAATAGCCATGAACGACCATTTCAATAATACCAAAGGCTAACACCTACGGATTTTTGACCAGAAATGGTCGGGGTGAGGTTTACGAGCCTCTGGTCGATGATCAATGGCCACACAACCCCCATTTTTTATGAAAATAGCCATGAGCGACCTGAAATAGCCATGAGCGACCATTTCAATAATACTAGAGGCTAACACCTACGGATTTTAGACCAAGAAATGGTTTTCCACCAGAAATCCAAGAATGTGATCTATGGCAAGGAAACATATGTGGGGTGAGGTGTATGAGCCTCTGGTCCGACGATCAAGGCCACACAACCACCATTTTGCCGAAAATAGCCATGAATGACCATTTCAATAATACCGAAGGCTAACACCTACGGATTTTTTGACCAAGAAATGGTCTCCCACAAGAAATCCAAGAATGTGATCTATGATCAAGGAAACATATTGGGGTGAGGTGTATGAGCCTCTGGTCGACGATCAATGGCCACACAACCCTAATTTTTGTCGAAAATAGCCATGAACGACCATTTCAATAAGACATCGAAGGCTAACACCTACGGATTTTTGACCAAGAAATGGTCTCCACCATTGTTGGGTCTATGCTTCGTCGCCGAAGGTCTTATAGAAAGAAGTGATCCTCGGATGAAGCTGTTTGTATAAGATAGCCGAAGGTTCCTCTTCGTAAAGCTTCGGCATTGCAAACCGACTTAAAGATAGAATGACCTTTTAGTCCATAAAGGTCTGAGTCAATGTTGTAAGTTTTTATAAGGGGCATACTTGTAATTCCTCACAGGCTGCGTCCTGTGCCTATAAATAGTGAACAGTATTCCGTTACTGTTCACGCATTCTGGTATTTGCAATCGCATCTCTCGGAATACAACCTTTGTCAAGGCATAGGTATCATTGTATTTAATGATTCAATATATTAAGTGAATATAATATGATACATCTGTGATTCATTCATCCATTTTGTACCTTTTATTTTACATTATTTTACAATGTTTATTGAAAGTTTATTACGAAGGTTCAACTTCGTAATAATACTCTCATCAACCTTCGTCCAAGACCCATTATCCTCAAAGGAATAATGCTTCACACGAAGGACGTATCATTTAACATTTTATGTTGCCTTGTTCTTAATTCATAGCATTTGAGAACAAGTCCCCAACATTGGCGCCCACCTCCGGTGAACTCACTTCCACTTTTTGAGCTGATGGCTTCGTTCAACGACCAAGCTGGAGCTGCTTCGGACCCGAAGCTGGTGCTCCCGATCACAGGTGGCTCGTCCTCAGAGCCAGCTAACAAGAAGCAGAAGAAAGAAGCACAGAGAAGGGTACAGCATGTTGGGGTGCAAGGACCCTTCATCAAGTCAAGATGGTCTCACATTCCTATTACCTTCTCCCAAGAGGACCTTCAGCTCAAAGATTACCCACACAACGATGCCATGGTTATCTCTTGTGTTATCAAAGGATTTCTGGTCCACAATGTCTTGGTTGACACAGGCAGTGCAGCTGACATCATATTTGCTAAAGCCTTCAGACAAATGCAAGAGCCAGAAGATAAGATTCATGATGCTACACATCCTCTCTGTGGCTTCGGAGGAAGACAGATAGTAGCACTGGGCAAGATCACCATGTCAGTGACCTTCGGGTTCATCAACAACACTAGAACTGAGCAAGTTGTGTTTGACATTGTTGACATGGAATACCCTTACAATGCAATTATTGGTCGTGGTACTCTCAATGCCTTTGAAGCAATCCTTCATCCTGCCTATCTTTGCATGAAGATACCTTCGGATCAGGGACCCATTGCTATCCATGGAAGTCAGGAAGCTGCAAGAAGGGCCGAAGGCAATTGGACTGACTCAAAAGCAATCCATAACATAGATGGAGCTGAAGCTTGTGAACAGTACAAATTCAGAAGGGAGAAAGCAGCTTCAGCAGATCAGCCGAAGCCTATGCTCTTATGTGAGGACATAGCAGAGCAGAAGGTGCTGTTAGGCTCTCAACTATCCGAAGAGCAGGAAAAAACCTTGATAAGGTTTTTGTTCAATAACAAAGATGTTTTTGCATGGTCAGCCAATGATCTATGCGGAGTTAATAGGGATGTTATTGAGCACTCGCTCAATGTCGATCCATCCTTCAGACCCAGAAAGCAAAGGCTTCGGAAAATGTCAGATGATAAGGCCGAAGGTGCTCGCAACGAAGTCAAAAGACTCCTCAGTGCAGGAGTTATTAGAGAAGTGAAGTACCCAGAATGGCTGGCTAACACTGTTATGGTAAAAAAGGCCAATGGCAAGTGGCGAATGTGCATCGATTTTACAGATCTTAACAAGGCTTGTCCGAAGGATGAATTCCCACTACCAAGGATAGACTCTTTAGTTGATGCAGCAGCTTCGTCAGAGCTCATGAGTCTGTTAGACTGCTATTCAGGCTATCACCAAATTTGGATGAAGAAGGAAGATGAGCCGAAGACTAGCTTCATCACTCCAAGTGGCACATATTGCTATCTTCGGATGCCTGAGGGGCTCAAAAACGCTGGAGGAAGTTTCAGCCGAATGACTGCGAAGGTTCTTCAATCTCAAATAGGCAGAAATGTGCTAACTTATGTTGATGACATCATTGTCAAAAGCACGAAGCAGGAGAATCATATTGCTGATCTGCAGGAGACCTTCGCCAGTTTCAGGCAAGCTGGCTTAAAGTTAAATCCAGAAAAATGTGTCTTCGGAGTGAAGAAGGGGAAATTTCTTGGATGCTTGGTTTCAACAAAGGGAATTGAAGCCAATCCAAGTAAAATTGAAGCTATACTTCGGATGGAGCCACCAACTACAAAGAAGGGGGCTCAAAGATTGACAGGAAGATTGGCATCTCTCAATAGATTCATATCCAGATCAGCAGAGAGAAATTTACCATTCTTCGAAGTGCTGAAGTCGGCCGAAGTCTTTCAATGGGGACCAATCCAGCAGAAGGCTTTCGAAGAACTGAAACAGTATTTGATAGATCTAACAACATTGACTCCACCAATGCCAGGGGCTCCTTTATTATTATATGTGGCAGCTTCGCACTCAGCGGTAAGTGCAGCGCTTGTCCAGGAGAAGCTTGATGGTCAAGTCAAAAGGCAGGCCCCAATATATTTTGTTTCCGAGGTCCTTAGTTTATCAAAGAAAAATTATACAGAGTTGGAGAAGATACTGTATGCTGTCTTGATGGCCTCCAGGAAGCTTCGGCACTATTTCCAAGCTTACAACATAATTGTTCCTTCATCACAACCTCTGAAGGATATTATGAGGAACCGAGAAGCTACTGGAAGGATTGGAAAATGGGCTGCAGAGCTCAATGAATTTTGTATTGAATATGTTCATAGATCTTCGATTCAGTCACAGGCACTGGCAGACTTTATTGCTGATTGGACGCCAGGGGCTCAGGAGGAGGAAACGAATAAAGACAACGAAGCCTGGACAGTGTTTTGTGATGGATCTTGGGGAACCTTCGGAGCAGGAGCGGCTGCTGTGTTGGTTTCACCTTCCAAAGTCAAAACTTGTTATGCGGCAAAGCTTGATTTTAATTGCACAAACAACATTGCTGAGTACGAAGCATTGATTCTAGGTCTTCGGAAGTTAAAAGCAATGGGAATCAGAAGAGCCATACTTAAAACTGATTCCCAGGTTGTTTCGGGTCATATTGACAAAAGTTGCAAGGCTAAGGATCCGAAGCTTGAAAAATATCTGGATATGGTTCGAAGAGTTGAAGCTTCCTTCGAAGGGTTTTCTGTCAAAAATATCCCTCGAGGACAAAATGAGCATGCTGATTTGCTAGCTAAGTCAGCAGCACAGGGGCTGCCTTTACCTTCGGATGTATTTTTCGAAACAATAAAAGCACCTTCGGTGGAACTTCTTGAAAGAGCAGTTCTTAATATATCTCCTGTTTTTAGCGAAGATTGGAGAACCGAGATCATCTCTTACCTTCAGGGTAAATTTCTTTCAGATGACGAAGCTTATAACAAGAGGATAGAAGCAAGAGCTCGTCCATATGTCATGATAGAAGGGGAGTTGTATAAACATGGAGTTTGTGCTCCGCTGCTCAAATGCTTATCCAGAACCGAAGGTATAGAGTTAATGAAAGAAATACATGCAGGCCTGTGTGGATCTCACATCGGATCTAGGCCGTTACTCGGAAAAATTTTCCGTCAAGGGTTTTATTGGCCGAAGGCAGCTTCGGATGCAGCAGAATTGGTTCAAAAGTGCGAAGGTTGTCAGAAATGTGCAAGAGATCAAAAACAACCTTCGTCCTTAACACAGCTCATACAACCCACTTGGCCATTGCAAAGGTGGGGCCTTGACTTGTTAGGTCCGTTACCACCGGCCCAAGGGAACCTGAGATATGTTGTGGTAGCTGTGGAATATTTTTCTAAATGGATTGAGGCGAAGCCTTTAGCCACAATAACTTCGGCTACCGTCCAAAAGTTTTTCTGGCAGAATATTGTTTGTCGTTTCGGGGTGCCAAAGGCTATCACTGTGGACAATGGAACACAGTTTGACTCCGAAGCTTTCAGGGATTTCTGTGACCAAATTGGTACGAAGATCCATTTTGCATCAGTCAGGCACCCGGAGTCAAATGGACTCGTTGAAAGAGCCAACGGCATTATAATGACAGGAATAATGAAGCTAATCTTCAATCAACCTAGAGGAAAATGGCCAGATCAGCTAACCAAAGTGGTGTGGAGCCACAACACGACAACATCAAGGTCTACAGGCTTCACTCCATTCAAGTTGTTATTCGGTGACGAAGCAATAACTCCAGAGGAAGCTAAAGCCGGATCAATAAGGATAGTAGCTTCGGCAGAATCAGATTCCGAAGCTGCTTATTCTATAGAAAAAGATGCTTTAGAAGGGATCAGACTGCAAGCCGTGGAGAATATTAATAAATATCAAGCTGAAACAGTCAAATGGCGGGATAGAAAGGTTCGGCTAAAAAATATTGAGCCAGGGCACTTGGTGCTTCGGAGGGTGGCCAACCCGGAAACAGTGGGCAAATTGCAGTTGAAATGGGACGGGCCTTTCTTAGTAGCATCTTCGTCAAGGCCCGGTTCATACAGATTGAAAGATATGGACGGCAATGACATTCCTAGATCTTGGAATGCGGATGAGCTTCGGCGATATTATGTATAATTCGATGTAATTTTTCATATTTTTTATTTTTTCTTTCATGGCACCCTTTTCCTTTCCAAAGGGGGAGAAAGGTTTTTAATGGGGCCAGCATATGTAATTTCCTTTTTTAGTCTTATAAGAGCAAAATCCCCCAAAGAATGTAAATGTAAAAGCTGAGAGTGCACCATCGAGTGCCCAAAAAGTAAAAACGAAGAAGCTCCAAAGACGTTCCTAAGGGAATGCAGAGCTTACAGCGAAAAGTCAACGCTGATTCCGCCAAAAGTAAAGGCGAAGAAGCTCCAAAGACGTTCCTAAGGGAATGCAGAGCTTACAGCGAAAAGTCAACGCTGATTCCGCCAAAAGTAAAGGCGAAGAAGCTCCAAAGTCGTTCCTAAGGGAATGCAGAGCTGAGGTGTGATTGTTTTTAAGAAAATAATGGCTATGAATATGGCTTCGGATACGTGTTTGGCCATTCATTTGCACATCACATTACATCATAGCATTTGCATTCATAAACATTCATCTAGGCATATGTAGGATAATCATCTTCATCGCATAAAATGGTTGCTTCGGCAAGAAGAGAAAAAAGAAAGGGAAAAAAGAGCTTCGTGCACAAAGAAGAAGGGAAAATGTTGTTTTCCATGAAGGAGAGCTTCGGAAAAAAGGAAAATGTTGTTTTCTATGCTTCGTTGCGTACGAAAAGAAGGGAAGGTGTTTTTTCGCCTTCGGCTCAAAAAAGGAAATTTCGTCCACATCAAAGCATTTCTCATACATCAGTGAAAGGTTAAGGATATATTACAAGGTATGAACAGCATACATTAAAAACAAGTTTTGTTTACATTCACAAAAGTTATCTCAAAAGTTTTTCAAGTACTGTCTGCAGTCTACTATCTAAATCTCCAAGGAGCTTCGGCTTCGGCATTATTTTTGGTCATCAGCTTCGGCTTCGTCATCCTACACGAATAAGGTCGTTGGAAGTCAAAATCAAGTTTACAGAAAAAGGTAAGCACAAGGTATGATTTCTTACTGGATCAAGGTGGCTACGAGCTTCGTCTCCAGCTTTCTCTCGACCACCTTTTGTCCATATCATTTTTACAAATCGATTCGAGATGCTTCGGGCGAGATCAGGGATGTCATCCAGGATTGATGGTGACAAAGTGAAATTTGGCCTGTTGACAATTTTCCCATGATCACAGCCAGCCTTCAGGAAGGCTGCAGCAGTCCCTCGAGAAGCCACCCAGGCACAGAAGTCGCCATGCCCAGCTATGACTTCGTCGAGCTCGTCAATCTCCCCCTCAATGTGTTCGAAGGTTTTTGGTAGATCTTCAGCTGAGGGGGTAAATTTTTCGCTGCTGGCTCCAACTGAGTAAAAATCTTTCTTAGTCGTTGAATGCACTTGTTGCTAAATTCCAGGCATTTTTCTTGAAGATTTGTCAGTAGTTTTCTCAAATCCGAATTTTGCTGAGCTTCGGCTTCAAGTTTTGCATGAGATCTTGTTTTTCTCGTTCGAACTGCTCAGACTGGCGGAGAAGCTTCGTGTTCAGTTCTGATATTTTTGCTTCAGCTTCCGCCAGTAAACCTTCGGCTGCCTGGAGCTCAAAGTTCTTTTTCTCAAAAGCATCTGATTGCTCCTTTATTTTGTTTTCCAAATTTCCAATTATAACTTCATGCTTTTTATCTTCAAGATCTTGCTGCATTTGCAAGGCTTTGCTCAATAGCATACTCTACACAAACACAACCTTCGTCAGACATGTTTTTATTAGAAGCAATAAAAGTTAAGGGACAAGTCATTTACCTTGAAGTTGGAGTAAAATAAACTACCAACGACATGTTGTCGTCGGTAGCGGCTGATGTCTGTTTCTAGCTTCGGGAATCCAATACTCTTGGACAGAGTACTGATAACTTTGGCCCCTGTTTGGTCTCGAATACACTCTAATTTCTCATCATCAACGCCTCCGAAGAGGAGTGCCCCAGGTTTGTATCCACAGGATTGGGCATACTCTTTAAGCTCTTCTATTTCAGCTTTTGTTAATGTTCTCCAACTAAGTTTTGGAACGCAAGGCTTCGTTTTCTGAAGCTTCATCAGCAATTTCTTTTCCTTTCTTTGACGCTGCGGTCACGGCCTCTTCGGCAGCAGTGGTAGCTTCTTCTGCAGCCATGTCTAGTAGCATTTGGTCAATATGTTCAATTGTGCTCTCCAAATTCAAATCTTCAGCTGAGGTAACTTCGGCGGCTGCGGCCTCCGAAGGTGCAATTTCAATATCTGCCCCCTCTGTTGCCGCTCGTGTTTTTTGGGCCGAAGCTCTTGGCGGCGTTTTGTCAATTACCTCTGTCACGGTAATGATTCTTTGTTTCTTTGCCTTGATTGTTTTCCTCGATTTCTCGGGCTCCTTGTCCTTCTGAAAAAACTTTGTCAGTTGAGGACCCAGTGGACTTAGCTTCGCAGGTAAGGATTCAGTCATTACCTTCAGAATTTCCTCAACAACAGCAGCAGAAGGTGATGCGGGGGTTTCTTCTGCTTCGGATATTTGTTGCTTCGGAGAAGAAGCTTTCCTTTTCTTTGGAATTTTCTTCTTTATTGGCTCTTTTTCACCTTCATCTAAGGCTTCAGTTCCCTTTTCCTTTTTTGGCCTCCACCACCTTTGTTCAGATCTTCGTAGTCTGGGTATTCGAAACCCAAGGCGTCCAATACTCGATTTAGCCTTCGTTTCGGTCGGGTGCCGAAGGCTGCGGTCATCAATTGATCCCTTTTTTGAATAATTGCCAAGTATCTCGTTGCACATCACTTCAATCGTATCCAGCCACTCTTGGCAAGGAGTTTTAAAGTATTTCTTAAATTTGAAGTAGTAAGGCAAACGTACAAGTTCACCTTTTTTCTTCTCCCCCTTCAGCTTCGGCATTTCCCACTCTTTTACACTAGGAAAAACCTTGAAAGCCAAGAATTCCTGGACCAGGTCCCTTGTACTGATATTCTCTGCAATTATTTTGAATTCATACATTGCTTTTTGAGTCGGACCCTCTGGTAACATGTGGCACTGGGGGCGGGTTTCTCCGAAGGTCAGTTCAGTGGACTTTGCACAAGCTTTTCTTTATCATCATCAACCTTAACATAGAACCATTCCGATTTCCACCCTGCTGCCCATTTGCTTCGGTAGCTGATCACAGGATACTTCGTAGTTTTCCGATAAGCAAAATTATAGCAACCAAAATTGTCATGTAATCCATCTTTCTAGCCTTTGTCTGATAGTGCAGTTCGTGAACTCGGCAAAAGCTGTCCGCAAACGGTTCCACCGCCTGGCTTCGGAGTGCCCAGATATAAACACTAAGCCTAACGATAGCGTTAGGGGTTAGCTGGTGAAAATAAATTCCGAAGTTCTTCAGTATCTCTGCAATAATCCCATGAAGGGGGAATCTTAATCCAGCCTTTAGGAAGCTTTTAAAAATAACAATTTCATCTTTCTCCGGCTTTGGGGTAGTCTCTTCTCCCCCGAAGCGTAATAGCTTCTTTTGATTTTCAGTAAAATAGCCTGACTTTACCATCTTGGACAGATCAGCCTTCGAAACAGTAGATTTCCCGAAGTCCAAATGACTGGGTTTGCTTGGTGTGGCAAGGTGATAATCATCTTCGGGGTCAGTTTCCTCAGCATCTTCTCCTTCTGCTTCAGCGATTGCTTGTTCTGCATCATCAATAGGAATCTTTTCCGAAGTCACTAACCCGGATCGTTGCATGGCTTCGGAGATAGGGACAGTCTCCGAAGCTTCCGTTTCGTCCCCCTCACGTTCAACCCTGGCGGTAGAGCGGACTCTGGCCATTTAACTATGAACTTGTGAAACTTTAATACTTTTCTCCTCCGAAGCAGGCTTTAAGATGGAGCTTCGTTCGATTCTGACAAACAAGCTTCGGCGACGGTTAAAAATTTTGGCAGCAAAACAGTGCAAATAGCAGTAAATGCTGTGGTAACTTCACACCTACTCGTCTGTTTATATAGTGCCGCAGGTAAGAAGGCGAAGCGCCAGAAGTTTTACACCAGGCGGACACCCGCTCACACTCGCTGTACGGTGGACCGCAGAGACCGAACAGTAACTCTGCAAGGTGGGGCCGCTACGCGCAGGGAAATTGAATCGTTTCTCGACAACGAGCTCAGGGAAGGTGTTTTTGAGACCTTCGGCGCTCCGAAGCTTAAGAAACTTTTTTCACGGATCAAGCTCGTTACGAAAAACGACCTAGCACCGCGAAAGGGGCTACTGTTGGGTCTATGCTTCGTCGCCGAAGGTCTTATAGAAAGAAGTGATCCTCGGATGAAGCTGTTTGTATAAGATAGCCGAAGGTTCCTCTTCGTAAAGCTTCGGCATTGCAAACCGACTTAAAGATAGAATGACCTTTTAGTCCATAAAGGTCTGAGTCAATGTTGTAAGTTTTTATAAGGGGCATACTTGTAATTCCTCACAGGCTGCGTCCTGTGCCTATAAATAGTGAACAGTATTCCGTTACTGTTCACGCATTCTGGTATTTGCAATCGCATCTCTCGGAATACAACCTTTGTCAAGGCATAGGTATCATTGTATTTAATGATTCAATATATTAAGTGAATATAATATGATACATCTGTGATTCATTCATCCATTTTGTACCTTTTATTTTACATTATTTTACAATGTTTATTGAAAGTTTATTACGAAGGTTCAACTTCGTAATAATACTCTCATCAACCTTCGTCCAAGACCCATTATCCTCAAAGGAATAATGCTTCACGGACGAAGGACAGTATCATTTAACATTTTATGTTGCCTTGTTCTTAATTCATAGCATTTGAGAACAAGTCCCCAACAACCATAAATCCAAGAATGTGATCTATGGCAAGGAAACATATGTGTAGTGTGTTGTATGAGCCTCTGGTCGAAGATCAATGGCCACACAACCCCCATTTTTGTCGAAAATAGCCATGAATGACCATTTTCAAAAATACCAAAGGCTAACACATTCGGATTTTTGCCCAAGAAATGGTCTCCACCAGAAATCCAAGAATGTGATCTATGGCAAGGAAACATATGTGGGGTGAGGTGTACGAGCCTCTGGTCGATGATCAATTGCCACAGAACCCCCATTTTGCCGAAAATAGCCATGAACGACCATTTTCAATAATACCGAAGGCTAACACCTACGGATTTTTGACCAAGAAATGGTCTCCACCATAAATCCAAGAATGTAATCTATGGCAAGGAAACATATGTGGGTGAGGTGTATGAGCGTCTGGTCGACGATCAATGGCCACACAACCCCCATTATTGTCGAAAATAGCCATGAACGACCATTTTCAATAATACCGAAGGCTAACACCTACGGATTTTTGACCAAGAAATGGTCTCCACCATAAATCCAAGAATGTGATCTATGGCAAGGAAACATATGTGGGGTGAGGTGTATGAGCGTCTGGTCGATGATCAATGGCCACACAACCCCCATTTTTGTCGAAAATAGCCATGAACGACTATTTTCAATAATATCGATGGCTAACACGTACGAGTTTTTAACCAAGAAATGGTTTCCACCAGAAATCCAAGAATGTAATCTATGGCAAGGAAACATATGTGGGGTGAGGTTTATGAGCCTCTGGTCGATGATAAATGGCCACACAACCCCAATTTTTTATGAAAATAGCCATGAGCTTCCTTGAAAATAGCCATGAGCGACCATTTTCAATAATACTAGAGGCTAACACCTTCGGATTTTAGACCAAGAAATGGTCTCCACCAGAAATCCAAGAATGTGATCTATGGCAAGGAAACATATGTGGGGTGAGGTGTATGAGCGTCTGGTCGATGATCAATGGCCACAGAACCCCCATTTTGCCGAAAATAGCCATGAACGACCATTTTCAATAATACCGAAGGCTAACACGTATGGATTTTTGACCAAGAAATGGTCTCCACCAGAAATCCAAGAATGTGATCTATGGCAAGGAAACATATGTGGGGTGAGGTGTATCAGCCTCTAGTCGATGATCAATGGCCACACAACCCCCATTTTTGTCGAAAATAGCCATGAACGACCATTTTCAATAATATCGAAGGCTAACTGGGGGTTGTGTGGCCATTGATCGTCGACCAGAGGCTCATACACCTCACCCCACATATGTTTCCTTGTCGTAGATCACATTCTTGGATTTCTGGTGGAGACCATTTCTTGGTCAAAAATCCGTAGGTGTTAGCCTTCGATATTATTGAAAATGGTCGATCATGGCTATTTTCGACAAAAATGGGGGTTGTTGGCCATTGATCATCGACCAGAGGCTCATACACCTCACCCCACATATGTTTCCTTGCCATAGATCACATTCTTGGATTTCTGGTGGAGACCATTTCTTGGTCAAAAATCCGTAGGTGTTAGCCTTCGGTATTATTGAAAATGGTCGTTCATGGCTATTTTCGTCAAAAATGGGGGTTGTGTGGCCATTGATCATCGACCAGACGCTCATACACCTCACCCCACATATGTTTCCTTGCCATAGATCACATTCTTGGATTTCTTGTGGAGACCATTTCTTTGTCTAAAATCCGTAGGTGTTAGCCTCTAGTATTATTGAAAATGGTCGCTCATGGCTATTTTCAATGTTGCTCATGCCTATTTTCATAAAAAATGGGGGTTGTGTGGCCATTTATCATCGACTAGAGGCTCATAAACCTCACCCCACATATGTTTCCTTGCCATAGATCACATTCTTGGATTTCTGGTGGAGACCATTTCTTGGTCAAAAATCCGTAGGTGTTAGCCTTCGGTATTATTGTAAATGATCGTTCATGGCTATTTTTGACAAAAATGGGGGTTGTGTGGCCATTGATCATCGACCAGAGGCTCGTCCACCTCACCCCCCATATGTTTCCTTGCAATAGATCACATTCTAGGATTTCTGGTGGAGACCATTTCTTGGTCTAAAATCCGTAGGTGTTAGCCTCTAGTATTATTGAAAATGGTCGCTCATGGCTATTTTCAAGGTCGCTCATGGCTATTTTCATAAAAAATGGGGGTTGTGTGGCCATTTATCATCGACTAGAGGCTCATAGACCTCACCCCACATATGTTTCCTTGCCATAGATTACATTCTTGGATTTCTGGTGGAAACCATTTCTTGGTTAAAAACTCGTACGTGTTAGCCTTCGGTATTATTGAAAATGGTCATTCATGGCTATTTTCGGCAAAATGGGGGTTGTGTGGCCATTGATCGTCGACCAGAGGCTCATACACCTCACCCCACATATGTTTCCTTGTCGTAGATCACATTCTTGGATTTCTGGTGGAGACCATTTCTTGGTCAAAAATCCGTAGGTGTTAGCCTTCGGTATTATTGAAAATGGTCGTTCATGGCTATTTTCGACAAAATGGGGGTTGTGTGGCAATTGATCATCGACCAGAGGCTCATACACCTCACCCCACATATGTTTCCTTGCCATAGATCACATTCTTGAATTTCTGGTGGAGACCATTTCTTGGTCAAAAATCCGTACGTGTTAGCCTTTGGTATTTTTGAAAATGGTCATTCATGGCTATTTTCGACAAAAATGGGGGTTGTGTGGCCATTGATCATCGACTAGAGGCTCATACACCTCACCCCACATATGTTTCCTTGCCATAGATCACATTCTTGGATTTCTGGTGGAGACCATTTCTTGGTCAAAATCCGTAGGTGTTAGCCTTCGGTATTATTGTAAATGGTCATTCATGGCTATTTTCGACAAAAATGGGGGTTGTGTGGCCATTGATCATCGACCAGAGGCTCATACACCTCACCCCACATATGTTTCCTTGCCATAGATCACATTCTTGGATTTCTGGTGGAGACCATTTCTTGGTCAAAAATCTGTAGGTCTTAGCCTCTAGTATTATTGAAAATGGTCTCTCATGGCTATTTTCATAAAAATTGGGGGTTGTGTGGCCATTAATCATCGACCAGAGGCTCGTACACCTCACCCCACATATGTTTCCTTGCCATAGATCACATTCTTGGATTTCTGGTGGAGACCATTTCTTGGTCAAAAATCCGTAGGTGTTAGCCTTCGATATTATTGAAAATGGTCGTTCATGGCTATTTTCGACAAAAATGGGGGCTGTGTGGCCATTGATCATCGACCAGAGGCTCATACACCTCACCCCACATATGTTTCCTTGCCATAGATCACATTCTTGGATTTCTGGTGGAGACCATTTCTTGGTCAAAAATCCGTAGGTCTTAGCCTCTAATATTATTGAAAATGGTCGCTTATGGCTATTTTCATAAAAAAATGGGGGTTGTGTGGCCATTTATCATCGACTAGAGGCTCATATATCTCACCCCACATATGTTTCCTTGCCATAGATCACATTCTTAGATTTTTGGTGGAGACATTTCTTGGTCAAAAATCCGTAGGTGTTAGCCTTCGTATTATTGAAAATGGTCGTTCATGGCTATTTTCGACAAAAATGGGGGTTGTGTGGCCATTGATC
>NW_023367316.1:0-36267 GCF_902167145.1 Zea mays
TTCATCTAACCTCTCTCCACAAAAGATATGGGATGTTGTTGAGTATGGTGTACAGGTACCATCCGTAGGGGATGAGGACTACGACACGGACGAAGTGGCCCAAATCGAGCACTTCAACTCTCAAGCCACAACCATTCTCCTTGCCTCTTTAAGCAAGGAGGAATACAACAAAGTACAAGGGTTGAAGAATGCCAAGGAGATTTGGGACCTACTCAAGACGGCGCATGAGGGTGATGAACTCACCAAGATCACCAAGCGGGAAACGATCGAGGGGGAGCTCGGTCGCTTCCGTCTTCGCCAAGGGGAGGAGCCACAAGACATGTACAACCGGCTCAAGACCTTGGTGAACCAAGTGCGCAACCTCGGGAGCACAAAATGGGATGACCACGAAGTGGTTAAGGTTATTCTGAGAGCCCTTATTTTCCTTAACCCTACTCAAGTACAATTAATTCGTGGCAATCCTAGATATACACAAATGACCCCCGAGGAAGTCATCGGGAATTTGTTAGTTTTGAATGCATGATTAAGGGCTCCAAGAAGATCAACGAGCTTGATGAGCCTTCCACATCCGAGGCGCAACCGTGGCCTTCAAGGCAACGAGGAGAAGAAGGAGGAGTCTACCCAAGTAGACAACCAATTGACGCCTCCAAGCTCGACAACGAGGAGATGGCCCTAATCATCAAAAGCAAACTTCGGCAAATACTCAAGCAACGGAAGGGGAAGGACTACAAATCCCGTTCCAAGAAGGTTTGCTACAAGTGTGGTAAGCCCGGTCACTTTATTGCTAAATGTCCATTATCAAGTGATAGTGACAGGGACAACGACAAGAAGGGCAAGAAAGGAGAAGAAGAGGTATTACAAGAAGAAGGGCGGCGATGCCCATGTTTGTCGGGAGTGGGACTCCGACGAAAGCTCAAGCGACTCCTCCGACGACGAGGACGCCGCCAACATCGCCGTCACCAAAGGCCTTCTCTTCCCCAACGTCGGCCACAAGTGTCTCATGGCCAAGGACGGCAAAAAGAAGGTAAAATCAAGGTCCTCCACTAAATATGAAACATCTAGTGATGAGGATGAAAATGAGGAGGATAACTTACGGATTCTTTTTGCTAACCTCAACATGCAACAAAAAGAAAAGTTGAATGAATTAGTTAGTGCTATACATGAGAAGGATGAACTCTTGGACTCTCAAGAGGACTTCCTTATTAAAGAAAATAAGAAGCATGTTAAGGTTAAAAATGCTTATGCTCTAGCAATGGAAAAATGTGAAAAATTATCTAGTGAGCTAAGTACTTGCCATGAGACCATAGACAACCTTAGGAATGAGAATGCAAATTTGTTAGCTAAGGTTGATTCTCATATTTGCAATGTTTCAATTCCTATAAATAATGATGATGATTTGCTTGCTAGGATTGAAAAATTGAAACATTTCTCTTGCTAGCCTTAGAAATGAGAATGAAAAATTAATTGCTAAGGCTAAGGATTTTGATGTTTGCAATGCTACCATTTCCGACCTTAGAACTAAAATGAATTCGTTGCATGCTAAGGTCATTGAATTAAAATCTTGCAAACCTTCTACATCTAATATTGAGCATGTATCCATTTGTACTAGATGTAGAAATGTTAATGTTGATGCTATTCATGATCACCTAGCCTTAATTAGAAAACAAAATGATCACATAGCACAACTTAATGCTAAGATTAGAGAGCATGACTTAGAAAATGAAAAATTTAAATTGGCTAGAAGCATGCTCTATAATGGGAGACGCCCGGGCATTAAGGATGGCATTGCTTCCAAAGGGGAGACAATGTCAAAATTAATGCCCCTCCTAAGAACTTGTCTAACTTTGTTAAGGGCAAGGCTCCCATGCTCAGGATAACGAGGGTTACATTTGTACCCTGCCGGCTATCCTGAGAGCAAAATTAGGAAGATTCATTCTAGGAAGTCTCACTCTGGCCCTAACCATGCTTTTATGTATAAGGGTGAGACATCTAGCTCTAGGCAACCAACCCATGCCAAGTTGCCTAAGAAGAAAATTCCTAATGCATCAAATGATCATGCCATTTCATTTAAAACTTTTGATGCATCTTATGTGCTTACTAGCAAATCCGGCAAAGTAGTTGCCAAATTGTTGGGGGCAAACACAAGGGCTCCAAGACTTGTGTTGGGTACCCAAAGTTCTTGTATCTAATGCCAAAGGACCCAAAACAGTTTGGGTACCTAAAGTCAAGAACTAAATTTGTTTTGTAGGTTTATGCATCCGGGGGCTCAAGTTGGATACTCGACAGCGGGTGCACAAACCACATGACCGGGGAGAAAAGGATGTTCTCCTCATATGAGAAAAACAAAGGACCTCCAACGAGCTATCACATTTGGGGATGGAAATCAAGGGTTGGTCAAAGGTTTGGGTAAAATTGCTATTTCACCTGACCATTCCATTTCCAATGTTTTTCTTGTAGATTCTTTAGATTACAACTTGCTTTCTGTTTCCCAATTATGTCAAATGGGCTACAACTGCCTTTTTACTGATATAGGTGTCACTGTCTTTAGAAGAAGTGATGATTCAATAGCATTTAAGGGTGTGTTAGAGGGTCAGCTATACTTAGTAGATTTTGATAGAGCTGAGCTCGACACATGTTTAATTGCTAAGACTAACATGGGATGGCTCTGGCACCGCCGACTAGCCCATGTTGGGATGAAGAATCTTCATAAGCTTCTAAAGGGAGAGCACATTTTAGGACTAACCAATGTTCATTTTGAGAAAGACAGGATTTGTAGCGCATGCCAAGCAGGGAAGCAAGTTGGCACTCATCATCCACACAAGAACGTAATGACAACTGACAGGCCACTGGAGCTCCTACACATGGATCTATTCGGCCCGATCGCTTACATAAGCATCGGCGGGAGTAAGTACTGTCTAGTTATTGTGGATGATTATTCTCGCTTCACTTGGGTATTCTTTTTACAGGAAAAATCTCAAACCCAAGAGACTTTAAAAGGATTCTTGAGATGGGCTCAAAATGAGTTCGGCTTAAGGATCAAGAAAATAAGAAGCGACAACGGGACGGAGTTCAAGAACTCTCAAATTGAAAGCTTCCTTGAGGAGGAGGGAATCAAGCATGAGTTCTCTTCTCCCTACACGCCACAACAAAATGGTGTAGTGGAGAGGAAGAATCGAACTCTATTGGACATGGCAAGAACCATGCTTGATGAGTACAAGACACCGGACCGGTTTTGGGCCGAAGCGGTCAACACCGCCTGCTACGCCATCAACCGGTTATATCTTCACCGAATCCTCAAGAAGACATCATATGAACTCCTAACCGGTAAAAAGCCCAACATTTCATATTTTAGAGTTTTTGGTAGCAAATGCTTCATTCTTATTAAAAGAGGTAGAAAATCAAAATTTGCTCCTAAAACTGTAGAAGGCTTTTTACTTGGTTATGACTCAAACACAAGGGCATATAGGGTCTTTAACAAGTCCACTGGACTAGTTGAAGTCTCATGTGACGTTGTGTTTGATGAAACTAACGGCTCTCAAGTAGAGCAAGTTGATCTTGATGAAGTAGGTGAAGAACAGGCTCCATGCATAGCGCTTAGGAACATGTCCATTGGGGATGTGTGTCCTAGGGAATCCGAAGAGCCTCCAAATGCACAAGATCAACCATCCTCCTCCATGCAAGCATCTCCACCAACTCAAAATGAGGATGAGGCTCAAAATGATGAAGAGCAAAATCAAGGAGATGAGCCACCTCAAGATGACAGCAATGATCAAGGGGGAGATGCAAATGATCAAGAAAAGGAGGATGAGGAAGAACCAAGACCGCCACACCCAAGAGTCCACCAAGCAATCCAACGAGATCACCCCGTCGACACCATCCTCGGCGACATTCATAAGGGGGTAACTACTCGATCTCGGGTTGCTCATTTTTGTGAACATTACTCTTTTGTTTCCTCTATTGAGCCACACAGGGTAGAGGAAGCTCTTCAAGATTCGGATTGGGTGGTGGCGATGCAAGAGGAGCTCAACAATTTCACGAGGAACGAGGTATGGCATTTAGTTCCACGTCCTAACCAAAATGTTGTAGGAACCAAATGGGTCTTCCGCAACAAGCAAGATGAGCATGGTGTGGTGACAAGGAACAAAGCTCGACTCGTGGCCAAAGGGTATTCACAAGTCGAAGGTTTGGATTTTGGTGAAACCTATGCACCCGTAGCTAGGCTTGAGTCAATTCGCATATTATTGGCCTATGCTACTTACCATGGCTTTAAGCTCTATCAAATGGACGTGAAAAGTGCCTTCCTCAACGGACCAATCAAGGAAGAGGTCTATGTTGAGCAACCTCCCGGCTTTGAAGACAGTAAGTACCCTAATCATGTATATAGGCTCTCTAAGGCGCTTTATGGGCTCAAGCAAGCCCCAAGAGCATGGTATGAATGCCTAAGAGATTTCCTTATTACTAATGGCTTCAAAGTTGGCAAGGCCGATCCTACGCTCTTTACTAAAACTCTTGAAAATGACTTGTTTGTATGCCAAATTTATGTTGATGATATTATATTTGGGTCTACTAACAAGTCTACATGTGAAGAGTTCAGTAGGATCATGACACAGAAATTCGAGATGTCGATGATGGGGGAGTTGAAGTATTTTCTAGGATTCCAAGTCAAGCAACTCCAAGAGGGCACCTTCATTAGCCAAACGAAGTACACTCAAGACATTCTCGCTAAGTTTGGGATGAAGGATGCCAAACCCATCAAGACACCCATGGGAACTAATGGGCATCTCGACCTCGACACGGGAGGTAAGTCCGTGGATCAAAAGGTATACCGGTCAATGATTGGTTCATTGCTTTATTTATGTGCATCTCGACCGGACATTATGCTTTCCGTTTGCATGTGTGCAAGATTCCAATCCGACCCTAAGGAATCACACCTTACGACCGTAAAACGAATCTTGAGATATCTGGCTTATACTCCTAAGTTTGGGCTTTGGTACCCTAGGGGATCCACATTTGATTTAATTGGTTATTCGGATGCCGATTGGGCGGGGTGCAAAATCAATAGGAAGAGCACATCGGGGACTTGCCAGTTCTTGGGAAGATCCTTGGTGTCTTGGGCTTCAAAGAAGCAAAATTCGGTCGCTCTTTCCACCGCCGAAGCCGAGTACATTGCCGCAGGACATTGTTGCGCGCAATTGCTTTGGATGAGGCAAACCTTGCGGGACTACGGTTACAAATTAAACAAAGTCCCTTTGCTATGTGATAATGAGAGTGCAATTAAAATGGCCGACAATCCCGTCGAGCATAGCCGCACTAAGCACATAGCCATTCGGTATCATTTTCTTAGGGATCACCAACAAAAGGGGGATATCGAGATTTCTTATATTAATACTAAAGATCAATTAGCCGATATCTTTACCAAGCCACTTGATGAACAATCATTTACCAGACTTAGGCATGAGCTCAATATTCTTGATTCTAGAAATTTCTTTTGCTAGCTTGCACACATAGCTCATTTAAATACCTTTGATCATATCTCTTTTATATGCTATGACTAATGTGTTTTCAAGTTTATTTCAAACCAAGTCATAGGTATATTGAAAGGGAATTGGAGTCTTCGGCGAAGACAAAGGCTTCCACTCCGTAACTCATACTTCGCCACCACTCCGAGCAACTCTCTCTTCTCTGGGGAGAAATGAGCATCAAGGAAAAGGACTTCCTCCTTGGGGGAGAGAGTAAAAGCTCAAACGCAAAAGGACTTCGTCTTTGGTATAATCTTAACTCACTTATTTATGACCAAAAGGGAAGATTGCACTTCAAGGGCTCTAATGACTCCGTTTTTGGCGATTTATGCCAAAAAGGGGGAGAAATGAGCCCAAGCAAAAGGACCGCCACCACCACCAAATTCAAAAACTTAGTGCTTTCCAAAAGTCTTTATCATTTGGTATTCTATTGTGTTCAAAAGGAGGAGAAAGTAGTATTTCAAAAATGGTATATCAAAACCCTCTTGAACACTAAGAGGTGGATCTCTTTTAGGGGGAGTTTTGTTTAGTCAAAGGAAAAGCATTTGAGACAGGGGGAGGAAATTTCAAATCTTGAAAATGCTTTTGCAAACTCTTATTTATTTACCTTTGACTATTTGCAAAAGATCTTTGAAATGAATTTACAAAAAGAATTTGCAAAAACAAAACATGTGGTGCAAACGTGGTCCAAAATGTTATTCCTTGCATATCTTGTAAGTAGTTACATTGGCTAAATTCCAAGCAACCTTTGCACTTATTTTATGCAAACTAGCTCAATTATGCACTTCTATATTTGCTTTGGTTTGTGTTGGCATCAATCACCAAAAAGGGGGAGATTGAAAGGGAATTAGGCTTACACCTAGTTCCTATACAATTTTGGTGGTTGAATTGCCCAACACAAATCTTTGGACTAACTAGTTTGTTCTAGTGTATAGGTTATACAGGTGTCAAAGGTTCACAACATAGCCAATAAAATGACCAAGTGTTGGGTTCAACAAAAGGGCAAAGAGCCAACCGTAAGCCCTCTGGTCTGGGCGCACCGGACTGTCCGGTGTGCCACCGGACAGTGTCCGGTGCACCACCGGACAGTGTCCGGTGCACCAGGGGACTCCAGCTCGAACTCGCCACCTTCGGGAATTTCCAGGGGCTCTCGCGCTATAATTCACCGGACTGTCCGGTGTACACCGGACAGTGTCCGGTGCGCCATGGAGAGGCGGCCTCAGGAACTCTTCAGCTTCGGGAAAAGCCAACGGCTCGTCCGCTATAATTCACCGGACATGTCCGGTGTGCACCGGACTGTCCGGTGTGACTCCAGCACAACGGCTATTCCGCGCCAACGGCTACCTGCAGAGGCATTAAATGCGCCGCAGCGCGCGCAGACGTCAGGTTTGCCCATACTGGCGCACCGGACAATGAACAGGAGCTGTCCGGTGCGCCACCGGACATCAAGGGTGGCCCACGAGTCAGAACTCCAACGGTCAGATTCCAACGGCACTGATGACGTGGCAGGGGCACCGGACATGTCCGGTGTGCACCGGACTGTCCGGTGCGCCATCGAGCAGACTGGCTCCCCAACGGCCACATTTGGTGGTTGGGGCTATAAATACCCCAACCACCCCACATTCATTGCAATCCAAGTTTTCCACTTCTCAACCACTTACAAGAGCTAGGCATTCAATTCTAGACACATTCAAAGAGATCAAATCCTCTCCAATTCCACACAAAACCCTAGTGACTAGAGAGAGTGATTTGCCGTGTTCATTTGAGCTCTTGCGCTTGGATCGCATTCTTTCTTCCTCTTTTGCTCTTGTGATCAACACTCAATTGTAACCGAGGCAAGAGGCACCGGTTGTGTGGTGGCCCTTGCGGGGAAGTTTTTGTTCCCGGTTGATTGAGAAGAAGGAAAGCTCACTCGGTCCGAGGGACCGTTTGAGAGAGGGAAGGGTTGAAAGAGACCCGGCCTTTGTGGCCTCCTCAACGGGGAGTAGGTTTGCAAGAACCGAACCTCGGTAAAACAAATCCACGTGTCACTCTCTTTATTTGCTTGCGATTTGTTTTGCGCCCTCTCTTGCGGACTCATTTATTATTACTAACGCTAACCCCGGCTTGTAGCTGTGATTATTTTTGTAAATTTCAGTTTCGCCCTATTCACCCCCCCTCTAGGCGACTATCACACCAGAAATCCAAGAATGTGATCTACGACAAGGAAACATATGTGGGGTGAGGTGTATGAGCCTCTGGTCGACGATCAATGGCCACACAACCCCCATTTTGCCGAAAATAGCCATGAATGACCATTTTCAATAATATCGAAGGCTAACACCTACGGATTTTTGACCAAGAAATGGTCTCCACCAGAAATCCAAGAATGTGATCTACGACAAGGAAACATATGTGGGGTGAGGTGTATGAGCCTCTGGTCGACGATCAATGGCCACACAACCCCCATTTTGCCGAAAATAGCCATGAATGACCATTTTCAATAATACCGAAGGCTAACACGTACGAGTTTTTAACCAAGAAATGGTTTCCACCAGAAATCCAAGAATGTAATCTATGGCAATGAAACATATGTGGGGTGAGGTTTATGAGCCTCTAGTCGATGATAAATGGCCACACAACCCCCATTTTTTATGAAAATAGCCATGAGCGACCTTGAAAATAGCCATGAGCAACCATTTTCAATAATACTAGAGGCTAACACCTACGGATTTTAGACCAAGAAATGGTCTCCACCAGAAATCCAAGAATGTGATCTATGGCAATGAAACATATGTGGGGTGAGGTGTATGAGCGTCTGGTCGATGATCAATGGCCACACAACCCCCATTTTTGTCGAAAATAGCCATGAACGACCATTTTCAATAATACCAAAGGCTAACACCTACGGATTTTTTACCGAGAAATGGTCTCCACCAGAAATCCAAGAATGTGATCTATGGCAAGGAAACATATGTGGGGTGAGGTGTATGAGCCTCTAGTCGATGATCAATGGCCACACAACCCCCATTTTTTGTCGAAAATAGCCATGAATGACCATTTTCAAAAACACCAAAGGCTAACACGTACGGATTTTTAACCAAGAAATGGTCTCCACCAGAAATCCAAGAATGTGATCTATGGCAAGGAAACATATGTGGGGTGAGGTGTACGAGCCTCTGGTCGATGATCAATGGCCACACAACCCCCATTTTGCCGAAAATAGCCATGAATGACCATTTTCAATAATACCGAAGGCTAACACGTACGAGTTTTTAACCAAGAAATGGTCTCCACCAGAAATCCAAGAATGTGATCTATTTCAAGGAAACATATGTGGGGTGAGGTGTATGAGCATCTGGTCGATGATCAATGGCCACACAACCCCCATTTTTGTCGAAAATAGCCATGAACGACCATTTTCAATAATACCGAAGGCTAACACCTACGGATTTTTGACCAAGAAATGGTCTCCACCAGAAATCCAAGAATGTGATCTATGGCAAGGAAACATATGTGGGGTGAGGTGTATGAGCCTCTGGTCGACGATCAATGGCCACACAACCCTAATTTTTGTCGAAAATAGCCATGAACGACCATTTTCAATGACATTGAAGGCTAACACCTACGGATTTTAGACCAAGAAATGGTCTCCACCAGAAATCCAAGAATGTGATCTATGGCAAGGAAACATATGTGGGGTGAGGTGTATGAGCGTCTGGTCGATGATCAATGGCCACACAACCCCCATTTTTGTCGAAAATAGCCATGAACGACCATTTTCAATAATACCGAAGGCTAACACCTACAGATTTTTGACCAAGAAATGGTCTCCACCAGAAATCCAAGAATGTGATCTATGGCAAGGAAACATATGTGGGGTGAGGTGTATGAGCCTCTAGTCGATGATCAATGGCCACACAACCTCCATTTTTGTCGAAAATAGCCATGAACGACCATTTTCAATAATATCGAAGGCTAACACCTACTGATTTTTGACCAAGAAATGGTCTCCACCAGAAATCCAAGAATGTGATCTACGACAAGGAAACATATGTGGGGTGAGGAGTATGAGCCTCTGGTCGACGATCAATGGCCACACAACCCCCATTTTGCCGAAAATAGCCATGAATGACCATTTTCAATAATATCGAAGGCTAACACCTACGGATTTTTGACCAAGAAATGGTCTCCACCAGAAATCCAAGAATGTGATCTACGACAAGGAAACATATGTGGGGTGAGGTGTATGAGCCTCTGGTCGACGATCAATGGCCACACAACCCCCATTTTGCCGAAAATAGCCATGAATGACCATTTTCAATAATACAGAAGGCTAACACGTACGAGTTTTTAACCAAGAAATGGTTTCCACCAGAAATCCAAGAATGTAATCTATGGCAATGAAACATATGTGGGGTGAGGTTTATGAGCCTCTAGTCGATGATAAATGGCCACACAACCCCCATTTTTTATGAAAATAGCCATGAGCGACCTTGAAAATAGCCATGAGCGACCATTTTCAATAATACTAGAGGCTAACACCTACGGATTTTAGACCAAGAAATGGTCTCCACCAGAAATCCAAGAATGTGATCTATGGCAATGAAACATATGTGGGGTGAGGTGTATGAGCGTCTGGTCGATGATCAATGGCCACACAACCCCCATTTTTGTCGAAAATAGCCATGAACGACCATTTTCAATAATACCAAAGGCTAACACCTACGGATTTTTTACCAAGAAATGGTCTCCACCAGAAATCCAAGAATTAGATCTATGGCAAGGAAACATATGTGGGGTGAGGTGTATGAGCCTCTAGTCGATGATCAATGGCCACACAACCCCCATTTTTTGTCGAAAATAGCCATGAATGACCATTTTCAAAAATACCAAAGGCTAACACGTACGGATTTTTAACCAAGAAATGGTCTCCACCAGAAATCCAAGAATGTGATCTATGGCAAGGAAACATATGTGGGGTGAGGTGTACGAGCCTCTGGTCGATGATCAATGGCCACACAACCCCCATTTTGCCGAAAATAGCCATGAATGACCATTTTCAATAATACCGAAGGCTAACACGTACGAGTTTTTAACCAAGAAATGGTCTCCACCAGAAATCCAAGAATGTGATCTATGGCAAGGAAACATATGTGGGGTGAGGTGTATGAGCATCTGGTCGATGATCAATGGCCACACAACCCCCTTATTTGTCGAAAATAGCCATGAACGACCATTTTCAATAATACCGAAGGCTAACACCTACGGATTTTTGACCAAGAAATGGTCTCCACCAGAAATCCAAGAATGTGATCTATGGCAAGGAAACATATGTGGGGTGAGGTGTATGAGCCTCTGGTCGACGATCAATGGCCACACAACCCTAATTTTTGTCGAAAATAGCCATGAACGACCATTTTCAATGACATTGAAGGCTAACACCTACGGATTTTTGACCAAGAAATGGTCTCCACCATAAATCCAAGAATGTGATCTATGGCAAGGAAACATATGTGTAGTGAGGTGTATGAGCCTCTGGTCGATGATCAATGGCCACACAACCCCCATTTTTGTCGAAAATAGCCATGAATGACCATTTACAATAATACCGAAGGCTAACACCTACGGATTTTTGACCAAGAAATGGTCTCCACCAGAAATCCAAGAATATGATCTATGGCAAGGAAACATATGTGGGGTGAGGTGTATGAGCCTCTGGTCGACGATCAATGGCCACACAACCCCCATTTTGCCGAAAATAGCCATGAATGAACATTTTCAATAATACCGAAGGCTAACACGTACGAGTTTTTAACCAAGAAATGGTCTCCACCAGAAATCCAAGAATGTAATCTATGGCAAGGAAACATATGTGGGGTGAGGTTTATGAGCCTCTAGTCGATGATAAATGGCCACACAAGCTCCATTTTTTATGAAAATAGCCATGAGCGACCATTTTCAATAATACTAGAGGCTAACACCTACGGATTTTAGACCAAGAAATGGTCTCCACCAGAAATCCAAGAATGTGATCAATGGCAAGGAAACATATGTGGGGTGAGGTGTATGAGCGTCTGGTCGATGATCAATGGCCACACAACCCCCATTTTTGTCGAAAATAGCCATGAATGACCATTTTCAATAATACCGAAGGCTAACACCTACGGATTTTTGACCAAGAAATGGTCTCCACCAGAAATCCAAGAATGTGATCTATGGCAAGGAAACATATGTGGGGTGAGGTGTATGAGCCTCTAGTCGATGATCAATGGCCACACAACCCCCATTTTTGTCGAAAATAGCCATGAATGATCATTTTCAAAAATACCAAAGGCTAACACGTACGGATTTTTGACCAAGAAATGGTCTCCACCAGAAATCCAAGAATGTGATCTATGGCAAGGAAACATATGTGGGGTGAGGTGTACGAGCCTCTGGTCGATGATCAATGGCCACACAACCCCCATTTTGCCAAAAATAGCCATGAATGACCATTTTCAATAATACCGAAGGCTAACACGTACGAGTTTTTAACCAAGAAATGGTTTCCACCAGAAATCCAAGAATGTAATCTATGGCAAGGAAACATATGTGGGGTGAGGTTTATGAGACTCTAGTCGATGATAAATGGCCACACAACCCCCATTTTTTATGAAAATAGCCATGAGCGACCTTGAAAATAGCCATGAGCGACCATTTTCAATAATACTAGAGGCTAACACCTACGGATTTTAGACCAAGAAATGGTCTCCACCAGAAATCCAAGAATGTGATCTATGGCAAGGAAACATATGTGGGGTGAGGTGTATGAGCGTCTGGTCGATGATCAATGGCCACACAACCCCCATTTTTGTCGAAAATAGCCATGAACGACCATTTTCAATAATACCGAAGGCTAACACCTACGGATTTTTCACCAAGAAATGGTCTCCACCAGAAATCCAAGAATGTGATCTATGGCAAGGAAACATATGTGGGGTGAGGTGTATGAGCCTCTGGTCGACGATCAATGGCCACACAACCCCCATTTTTTATGAAAATAGCCATGAGCGACCTTGAAAATAGCCATGAGCGACCATTTTCAATAATACTAGAGGCTAACACCTACGGATTTTAGACCAAGAAATGGTCTCCACCAGAAATCCAAGAATGTGATCTATGGCAAGGAAACATATGTGGGGTGAGGTGTATGAGCGTCTGGTCGATGATCAATGGCCACACAACCCCCATTTTTGTCGAAAATAGCAATGAACGACCATTTTCAATAATACCGAAGGCTAACACCTACGGATTTTTGACCAAGAAATGGTCTCCACCAGAAATCCAAGAATGTGATCTATGGCAAGGAAACATATGTGGGGTGAGGTGTATGAGCCTCTGGTCGATGATCAATGGCCACACAACCCCCATTTTTGTCGAAAATAGCCATGAACGACCATTTTCAATAATATCGAAGGCTAACACCTACGGATTTTTGACCAAGAAATGGTCTCCACCAGAAATCCAAGAATGTGATCTACGACAAGGAAACATATGTGGGGTGAGGTGTATGAGCCTCTGGTCGACGATCAATGGCCACACAACCCCCATTTTGCCGAAAATAGCCATGAATGACCATTTTCAATAATATCGAAGGCTAACACCTACGGATTTTTGACCAAGAAATGGTCTCCACCAGAAATCAAAGAATGTGATCTACGACAAGGAAACATATGTGGGGTGAGGTGTATGAGCCTCTGGTCGACGATCAATGGCCACACAACCCCCATTTTGCCGAAAATAGCCATGAATGACCATTTTCAATAATACCGAAGGCTAACACGTACGAGTTTTTAACCAAGAAATGGTTTCCACCAGAAATCCAAGAATGTAATCTATGGCAAGGAAACATATGTGGGGTGAGGTTTATGAGCCTCTAGTCGATGATAAATGGCCACACAACCCCCATTTTTTATGAAAATAGCCATGAGCGACCTTGAAAATAGCCATGAGCGACCAATTTCAATAATACTAGAGGCTAACACCTACGGATTTTAGACCAAGAAATGGTCACCACCAGAAATCCAAGAATGTGATCTATGGCAAGGAAACATATGTGGGGTGAGGTGTATGAGCGTCTGGTCGATGATGAATGGCCACACAACCCCCATTTTTGTCGAAAATAGCCATGAACGACCATTTTCAATAATACCGAAGGCTAACACCTACGGATTTTTGACCAAGAAATGGTCTCCACCAGAAATCCAAGAATGTGATCTATGGCAAGGAAACATATGTGGGGTGAGGTGTATGAGCCTCTGGTCGATGATAAATGGCCACACAACCTCCATTTTTGTCGAAAATAGCCATGAACGACCATTTTCAATAATATCGAAGGCTAACACCTACGGATTTTTGACCAAGAAATGGTCTCCACCAGAAATCCAAGAATGTAATCTAAGACAAGGAAACATATGTGGGGTGAGGTGTATGAGCCTCTGGTCGACGATCAATGGCCACACAACCCCCATTTTGCCGAAAATAGCCATGAATGACCATTTTCAATAATATCGAAGGCTAACCCTACGGATTTTTGACCAAGAAATGGTCTCCACCAGAAATCCAAGAATGTGATCTACGACAAGGAAACATATGTGGGGTGAGGTGTATGAGCCTCTGGTCGACGATCAATGGCCACACATCCCCCATTTTGCCGAAAATAGCCATGAATGACCATTTTCAATAATACCGAAGGCTAACACGTACGAGTTTTTAACCAAGAAATGGTTTCCACTAGAAATCCAAGAATGTAATCTATGGCAATGAAACATATGTGGGGTGAGGTTTATGAGCCTCTAGTCGATGATAAATGGCCACACAACCCCCATTTTTTATGAAAATAGCCATGAGCGACCTTGAAAATCGCCATGAGCGACCATTTTCAATAATACTAGAGGCTAACACCTACGGATTTTAGACCAAGAAATGGTCTCCACCAGAAATCCAAGAATGTGATCTATGGCAAGGAAACATATGTGGGGTGAGGTGTATGAGCGTCTGGTCGATGATCAATGGCCACACAACCCCCATTTTTGTCGAAAATAGCCATGAACGACCATTTTCAATAATACCGAAGGCTAACACCTACGGATTTTTGACCAAGAAATGGTCTCCACCAGAAATCCAAGAATGTGATCTATGGCAAGGAAACATATGTGGGGTGAGGTGTATGAGCCTCTAGTCGATGATGAATGGCCACACAACCCCCATTTTTGTCGAAAATAGCCATGAATGACCATTTTCAAAAATACCAAAGGCTAACACGTACGAATTTTTGACCAAGAAATGGTCTCCACCAGAAATCCAAGAATGTGATCTATGGCAAGGAAACATATGTGGGGTGAGGTGTACGAGCCTCTGGTCGATGATCAATGGCCACACAACCCCCATTTTGCCGAAAATAGCCATGAATGACCATTTTCAATAATACCGAAGGCTAACACGTACGAGTTTTTAACCAAGAAATGGTCTCCACTAGAAATCCAAGAATGTGATCTATGGCAAGGAAACATATGTGGGGTGAGGTTTATGAGCCTCTGGTCGATGATGAATGGCCACACAACCCCCATTTTTGTCGAAAATAGCCATGAACGACCATTTTCAATAATACCAAAGGCTAACACCTATGGATTTTTGACCAAGAAATGGTCTCCACCAGAAATCCAAGAATGTGATCTATGGCAAGGAAACATATGTGGGGTGAGGTGTATGAGCCTCTGGTCGATGATCAATGGCCACACAACCCCCATTTTTGTCAAAAATAGCCATGAACGACCATTTTCAATAATATCGAAGGCTAACACCTACGGATTTTTGACCAAGAAATGGTCTCCACCAGAAATCCAAGAATGTGATCTATGGCAAGGAAACATATGTGGGGTGAGGTGTATGAGCCTCTGGTCGACGATCAATGGCCACACAACCCTAATTTTTGTCGAAAATAGCCATGAACGACCATTTTCAATAATACCGAAGGCTAACACGTACGAGTTTTTAACCAAGAAATGGTTTCCACCAGAAATCCAAGAATGTAATCTATGGCAAGGAAACATATGTGGGGTGAGGTGTATGAGCCTCTGGTCGACGATCAATGGCCACACAACCCTAATTTTTGTCAAAAATAGCCATGAACGACCATTTTCAATGACACTGAAGGCTAACACCTACGGATTTTTGACCAAGAAATGGTCTCCACCATAAATCCAAGAATGTAATCTATGGCAAGGAAACATATGTGGGGTGAGGTTTATGAGCCTCCGGTCGAAGATCAATGGCCACACAACCCCCATTTTTGTCGAAAATAGCCATGAATGACCATTTTCAAAAATACCAAAGGCTAACACCTACGGATTTTTGCCCAAGAAATGGTCTCCACCAGAAATCCAAGAATGTGATCTATGGCAAGGAAACATATGTGGGGTGAGGTGTATGAGCCTCTGGTCGACGATCAATGGCCACACAACCCTAATTTTTGTCGAAAATAGCCATGAACGACCATTTTCAATGACACTGAAGGCTAACACCTACGGATTTTTGACCAAGAAATGGTCTCCACCATAAATCCAAGAATGTGATCTATGGCAAGGAAACATATGTGTAGTGAGGTGTATGAGCCTCTGGTCGAAGATCAATGGCCACACAACCCCCATTTTTGTCGAAAATAGCCATGAATGACCATTTACAATAATACCGAAGGCTAACACCTACGGATTTTTGACCAAGAAATGGTATCAACCAGAAATCCAAGAATGTGATCTATGGTAAGGAAACATATGTGGGGTGAGGTGTACGAGCCTCTGGTCGATCATCAATGGCCACACAACCCCCATTTTTGTCGAAAATAGCCATGAACGACCATTTTCAATGACACTGAAGGCTAACACCTACGGATTTTTGACCAAGAAATGGTCTCAACCAGAAATCCAAGAATGTGATCTATGGCAAGGAAACATATGTGGGGTGAGGTGTACGAGCCTCTGGTCGATGATCAATGGCCACACAACCCCCATTTTGCCGAAAATAGCCATGAACGACCATTTTCAATAATACCGAAGGCTAACACGTACGAGTATTTAACCAAGAAATGGTCTCCACCAGAAATCCAAGAATGTGATCTATGGCAAGGAAACATATGTGGGGTGAGGTTTATGAGCCTCTAGTCGATGATAAATGGCCACACAACCCCCATTTTTTATGAAAATAGCCATGAGCGACCTTGAAAATAGCCATGAGCGACCATTTTCAATAATACTAGAGGCTAACACCTACGGATTTTAGGCCAAGAAATGGTCTCCACCAGAAATCCAAGAATGTGATCTACGACAAGGAAACATATGTGGGGTGAGGTGTATGAGCCTCTAGTCGACGATCAATGGCCACACAACCCCCATTTTGCCGAAAATAGCCATGAACGACCATTTTCAATAATACCGAAGGCTAACACGTACGAGTTTTTGACCAAGAAATGGTCTCCACCAAAAATCCAAGAATGTGATCTATGGCAAGGAAACATATGTGGGGTGAGATTTATGAGCCTCTAGTCGATGATAAATGGCCACACAACCCCCATTTTGCCGAAAATAGCCATGAATGACCATTTTCAATAATACCGAAGGCTAACACCTACGGATTTTTGACCAAGAAATGGTCTCCACCAGAAATCCAAGAATGTGATCTATGGCAAGGAAACATATGTGGGGTGAGGTGTATGAGCCTCTGGTCGACGATCAATGGCCACACAACCCTAATTTTTGTCGAAAATAGCCATGAACGACCATTTTCAATGACACTGAAGGCTAACACCTACGAATTTTTGACCAAGAAATGGTCTCCACCATAAATCCAAGAATGTGATCTATGGCAAGGAAACATATGTGGGGTGAGGTGTATGAGCGTCTGGTCGATGATCAATGGCCACACAACCCCCATTTTTGTCGAAAATAGCCATGAACGACCATTTTCAATAATATCGAAGGCTAACACCTACGGATTTTTGACCAAGAAATGGTCTCCACCAGAAATCCAAGAATGTGATCTACGACAAGGAAACATATGTGGGGTGAGGTGTATGAGCCTCTGGTCGACGATCAATGGCCACACAACCCCCATTTTTTCGAAAATAGCCATGAATGACCATTTTCAAAAATACCAAAGGCTAACACGTACGGATTTTTGACCAAGAAATGGTCTCCACCAGAAATCCAAGAATGTGATCTATGGCAAGGAAACATATGTGGGGTGAGGTGTATGAGCCTCTGGTCGATGATCAATGGCCACACAACCCCCATTTTTGTCGAAAATAGCCATGAATGACCATTTACAATAATACCGAAGGCTAACACCTACGGATTTTTGACCAAGAAATGGTCTCCACCAGAAATCCAAGAATGTGATCTATGGCAAGGAAACATATGTGGGGTGAGGTGTATGAGCCTCTGGTCGATGATCAATGGCCACACAACCCCCATTTTTGTCGAAAATAGCCATGAACGACCATTTTAAATAATACCGAAGGCTAACACGTACGAGTTTTTGACCAAGAAATGGTCTCCACCAAAAATCCAAGAATGTGATCTATGGCAAGGAAACATATGTGTAGTGAGGTGTACGAGCCTCTGGTCGATGATCAATGGCCACACAACCCCCATTTTTGTCGAAAATAGCCATGAATGACCATTTTCAATAATACCGAAGGCTAACACCTACGGATTTTTGACCAAGAAATGGTCTCCACCAGAAATCCAAGAATGTGATCTATGGCAAGGAAACATATGTGGGGTGAGGTGTACGAGCCTCTGGTCGATGATCAATGGCCACAGAACCCCCATTTTGCCGAAAATAGCCATGAACGACCATTTTCAATAATACCGAAGGCTAACACCTACGAGTTTTTGACCAAGAAATGGTCTCCACCAAAAATCCAAGAATGTGATCTATGGCAAGGAAACATATGTGTAGTGAGGTGTACGAGCCTTTGGTTGATGATCAATGGCCACACAACCCCCATTTTTGTCGAAAATAGCCATGAATGACCATTTTCAATAATACCGAAGGCTAACACCTACGGATTTTTGACCAAGAAATGGTCTCCACCAGAAATCCAAGAATGTGATCTATGGCAAGGAAACATATGTGGGGTGAGGTGTACGAGCCTCTGGTCGATGATCAATGGCCACACAACCCCCATTTTGCCGAAAATAGCCATGAACGACCATTTTCAATAATACCGAAGGCTAACACGTACGAGTTTTTAACCAAGAAATGGTCTCCACCAGAAATCCAAGAATGTGATCTATGGCAAGGAAACATATGTGGGGTGAGGTTTATGAGCCTCTAGTCGATGATAAATGGCCACACAACCCCCATTTTTTATGAAAATAGCCATGAGCGACCTTGAAAATAGCCATGAGCGACCATTTTCAATAATACAAGAGGCTAACACCTACGGATTTTAGACCAAGAAATGGTCTCCACCAGAAATCCAAGAATGTGATCTATGGCAAGGAAACATATGTGGGGTGAGGTGTATGAGCGTCTGGTCGATGATCAATGGCCACACAACCCCCATTTTTGTCGAAAATAGCCATGAACGACCATTTTCAATAATACCGAAGGCTAACACCTACGGATTTTTGACCAAGAATTGGTCTCCACCAGAAATCCAAGAATGTGATCTATGGCAAGGAAACATATGTGGGGTGAGGTGTATGAGCCTCTGGTCGACGATCAATGGCCACACAACCCTAATTTTTGTCGAAAATAGCCATGAACGACCATTTTCAATGACACTGAAGGCTAACACCTACGGATTTTTGACCAAGAAATGGTCTCCACCAGAAATCCAAGAATGTGATCTACGACAAGGAAACAAATGTGGGGTGAGGTGTATGAGCCTCTGGTCGACGATCAATGGCCACACAACCCCCATTTTGCCGAAAATAGCCATGAATGACCATTTTCAATAATATCGAAGGCTAACACCTAAGGATTTTTGACCAAGAAATGGTCTCCACCAGAAATCCAAGAATGTGATCTACGACAAGGAAACATATGTGGGGTGAGGTGTATGAGCCTCTGGTCGACGATCAATGGCCACACAACCCCCATTTTGCCGAAAATAGCCATGAATGACCATTTTCAATAATACCGAAGGCTAACACGTACGAGTTTTTAACCAAGAAATGGTTTCCACCAGAAATCCAAGAATGTAATCTATGGCAAGGAAACATATGTGGGGTGAGGTTTATGAGCCTCTAGTCGATGATAAATGGCCACACAACCCACATTTTTTTATGAAAATAGCCATGAGCGACCTTGAAAATAGCCATGAGCGACCATTTTCAATAATACTAGAGGCTAACACCTACGGATTTTAGACCAAGAAATGGTCTCCACCAGAAATCCAAGAATGTGATCTATGGCAAGGAAACATATGTGGGGTGAGGTGTATGAGCGTCTGGTCGATGATCAATGGCCACACAACCCCCATTTTTGTCGAAAATAGCCATGAACGACCATTTTCAATAATACCAAAGGCTAACACGTACGAGGTTTTAACCAAGAAATGGTTTCCACCAGAAATCCAAGAATGTAATCTATGGCAAGGAAACATATGTGGGGTGAGGTGTATGAGCCTCTGGTCGATGATCAATGGCCACACAACCCCCATTTTTGTCGAAAATAGCCATGAGCGACCATTTTCAATAATACCGAAGGTTAACACCTACGGATTTTAGGCCAAGAAATGGTCTCCACCAGAAATCCAAGAATGTGATCTATGGCAAGGAAACATATGTGGGGTGAGGTGTATGAGCCTCTGGTCGATGATCAATGGCCACACAACCCCCATTTTTGTCGAAAATAGCCATGAACGACCATTTTCAATAATACCGAAGGCTAACACGTACGAGTTTTTGACCAAGAAATGGTCTCCACCAAAAATCCAAGAATGTGATCTATGGCAAGGAAACATATGTGGGGTGAGATTTATGAGCCTCTAGTCGATGATAAATGGCCACACAACCCCCATTTTTTTATGAAAATAGCCATGAGCGACCATTTTCAATAATACTAGAGGCTAAGACCTACTGATTTTTGACCAAGAAATGGTCTCCACCAGAAATCCAAGAATGTGATCTATGGCAAGGAAACATATGTGGGGTGAGGTGTATGAGCCTCTGATCGATGATCAATGGCCACACAACCCCCATTTTGCCGAAAATAGCCATGAATGACCATTTTCAATAATACCGAAGGCTAACACGTACGAGTTTTTAACCAAGAAATGGTTTCCACCAGAAATCCAAGAATGTGATCTATGGCAAGGAAACATATGTGGGGTGAGGTGTACGAGCCTCTGGTCGATGATCAATGGCCACACAACCCCCATTTTTTATGAAAATAGCCATGAGCGACCATTTTCAATAATACTAGAGGCTAAGACCTACGGATTTTAGACCAAGAAATGGTCTCCACCAGAAATCCAAGAATGTGATCTATGGCAAGGAAACATATGTGGGGTGAGGTGTATGAGCGTCAGGTCGATGATCAATGGTGTGGCCATTGATCATCGACCAGAGGCTCATACACCTCACCCCACATATGTTTCCTTGCCATAGATCACATTCTTGGATTTCTGGTGGAGACCATTTCTTGGTCAAAAATCCGTAGGTGTTAGCCTTCGGTATTATTGTAAATGGTCATTCATGGCTATTTTCGACAAAAATGGGGGTTGTGTGGCCATTGATCATCGACCAGATGCTCATACACCTCACCCCACATATGTTTCCTTGCCATAGATCACATTCTTGGATTTCTGGTGGAGACCATTTCTTGGTTAAAAACTCATACGTGTTAGCCTTTGGTATTATTGAAAATGGTCGTTCATGGCTATTTTCGGCAAAATGGTGGTTGTGTGGCCATTGATCATCGACTAGAGGCTCGTACACCTCACCCCACATATGTTTCCTTGCCATAGATCACATTCTTGGATTTCTGGTGGAGACCATTTCTTGGTTAAAACCTCTTACGTGTTAGCCTTCGGTATTATTGAAAATGGTCGTTCATGGCTATTTTCGGCAAAATGGGGGTTGTGTGGCCATTCATCATCGACCAGAGGCTCAGAAACCTCACCCCACATATGTTTCCTTGCCATAGATTACATTCTTGGATTTCTGGTGGAAACCATTTCTTGGTTAAAAACTCGTACGTGTTAGCCTTCGGTATTATTGAAAATGGTCATTCATGGCTATTTTCGGCAAAATGGGGGTTGTGTGGCCATTGATCATCGACCAGAGGCTTGTACACCTCACCCCACATATGTTTCCTTGCCATAGATCACATTCTTGGATTTCTGGTGGAGACCATTTCTTGGTCAAAAATCCGTACGTGTTAGCCTTTGGTATTTTTGAAAATGGTCATTCATGGCTATTTTCGACAAAAATGGGGGTTGTGTGGCCATTGATCATCGACTAGAGGCTCATACACCTCACCCCACATATGTTTCCTTGCCATAGATCACATTCTTAGATTTCTGGTGAAGACCATTTCTTGGTCAAAAATCCGTAGGTGTTAGCCTTCGTTATTATTGAAAATGGTCATTCATGGCTATTTTCGACAAAAATGGGGGTTGTGTGGCCATTGATCATCGACCAGATGCTCATACACCTCACCCCACATATGTTTCCTTGCCATAGATCACATTCTTGGATTTCTGGTGGAGACCATTTCTTGGTCTAAAATCCGTAGGTGTTAGCCTCTAGTATTATTGAAAATGGTCGCTCATGGCTATTCTCAAGGTCGCTCATGGCTATTTTCATAAAAAATGGGGGTTGTGTGGCCATTTATCATCAACTAGAGGCTCATAAACCTCACCCCACATATGTTTCCTTGCCATAGATTACATTCTTGGATTTCTGGTGGAGACCATTTCTTGGTTAAAAACTCGTACGTGTTAGCCTTCGGTATTATTGAAAATGGTCATTCATCGCTATTTTCGGCAAAATGGGGGTTGTGTGGCCATTGATCGTCGACCAGAGGCTCATACACCTCACCCCACATATGTTTCCTTGCCATAGATCACATTCTTGGATTTCTGGTGGAGACCATTTCTTGGTCAAAAATCCGTAGGCGTTAGCCTTCGGTATTATTGTAAATGGTCATTCATGGCTATTTTCGACAAAAATGGGGGTTGTGTGGCCATTGATCATCGACCAGAGGCTCATACACCTCACTACACATATGTTTCCTTGCCATAGATCACATTCTTGGATTTATGGTGGAGACCATTTCTTGGTCAAAAATCCGTAGGTGTTAGCCTTCAGTGTCATTGAAAATGGTCGTTCATGGCTATTTTCGACAAAAATTAGGGTTGTGTGGCCATTGATCGTCGACCAGAGGCTCATACACCTCACCCCACATATGTTTCCTTGCCATTGATCAAATTCTTGGATTTCTGGTGGAGACCATTTCTTGGTCAAAAATCCGTAGGTGTTAGCCTTCGGTATTATTGAAAATGGTCGTTCATGGCTATTTTCGACAAAAATGGGGGTTGTGTGGCCATTGATCATCGACCAGACGCTCATACACCTCACCCCACATATGTTTCCTTGCCATAGATCACATTCTTGGATTTCTAGTGGAGACCATTTCTTGGTTAAAAACTCGTACCTGTTAGCCTTCGGTATTATTGAAAATGGTCATTCATGGCTATTTTCGGCAAAATGGGGGTTGTGTGGCCATTGATCATCGACCAGAGGCTCGTACACCTCACCCCACATATGTTTCCTTGCCATAGATCACATTCTTGGATTTCTGGTGGAGACCATTTCTTGGTTAAAAATCCGTACGTGTTAGCCTTTGGTATTTTTGAAAATGGTCATTCATGGCTATTTTCGACAAAAATGGGGGTTGTGTGGCCATTGATCATCGACTAGAGGCTCATACACCTCACCCCACATATGTTTCCTTGCCATAGATCACATTCTTGGATTTCTGGTGGAGACCATTTCTTGGTAAAAAATTCGTAGGTGTTAGCCTTCGGTATTATTGAAAATGGTCGTTCATGGCTATTTTCGACAAAAATGGGGGTTGTGTGGCCATTGATCATCGACCAGACGCTCATACACCTCACCCCACATATGTTTCCTTGCCATAGATCACATTCTTGGATTTCTGGTGGAGACCATTTCTTGGTCTAAAATCCGTAGGTGTTAGCATCTAGTATTATTGAAAATGGTCGCTCATGGCTATTTTCAAGGTCGCTCATGGCTATTTTCATAAAAAATGGGGGTTGTGTGGCCATTTATCATCGATTAGAGGCTCATAAACCTCACCCCACATATGTTTCATTGCCATAGATTACATTCTTGGATTTCTAGTGGAAACCATTTCTTGGTTAAAAACTCGTACGTGTTAGCCTTCGGTATTATTGAAAATGGTCATTCATGGCTATTTTCGGCAAAATGGGGGTTGTGTGGCCATTGATCGTCGACCAGAGGCTCATACACCTCACCCCACATATGTTTCCTTGTCGTAGATCACATTCTTGGATTTCTGGTGGAGACCATTTCTTGGTCAAAAATCCGTAGGTGTTAGCCTTCGATATTATTGAAAATGGTCATTCATGGCTATTTTCGGCAAAATGGGGGTTGTGTGGCCATTGATCGTCGACCAGAGGCTCATACACCTCACCCCACATATGTTTCCTTGTCGTAGATCACATTCTTGGATTTCTGGTGGAGACCATTTCTTGGTCAAAAATCCGTAGGTGTTAGCCTTCGATATTATTGAAAATGGCCGTTCATGGCTATTTTCGACAAAAATGGAGGTTGTGTGGCCATTGATCATCGACCAGAGGCTCATACACCTCACCCCACATATGTTTCCTTGCCATAGATCACATTCTTGGATTTCTGGTGGAGACCATTTCTTGGTCAAAAATCCGTAGGTGTTAGCCTTCGGTATTATTGAAAATGGTCGTTCATGGCTATTTTCGACAAAAATGGGGGTTGTGTGGCCATTGATCATCGACCAGACGCTCATACACCTCACCCCACATATGTTTCCTTGCCATAGATCACATTCTTGGATTTCTGGTGGAGACCATTTCTTGGTCTAAAATCCGTAGGTGTTAGCCTCTAGTATTATTGAAAATGGTCGCTCATGGCTATTTTCATAAAAAAATGGGGGTTGTGTGGCCATTTATCATCGACTAGAGGCTCATAAACCTCACCCCACATATGTTTCCTTGCCATAGATTACATTCTTGGATTTCTGGTGGAAACCATTTCTTGGTTAAAAACTCGTACGTGTTAGCCTTCGGTATTATTGAAAATGGTCATTCATGGCTATTTTCGGCAAAATGGGGGTTGTGTGGCCATTGATCGTCGACCAGAGGCTCATACACCTCACCCCACATATGTTTCCTTGTCGTAGATCACATTCTTGGATTTCTGGTGGAGACCATTTCTTGGTCAAAAATCCGTAGGTGTTAGCCTTCGATATTATTGAAAATGGTCATTCATGGCTATTTTCGGCAAAATGGGGGTTGTGTGGCCATTGATCGTCGACCAGAGGCTCATACACCTCACCCCACATATGTTTCCTTGTCGTAGATCACATTCTTGGATTTCTGGTGGAGACCATTTCTTGGTCAAAAATCCGTAGGTGTTAGCCTTCGATATTATTGAAAATGGTCGTTCATGGCTATTTTCGACAAAAATGGGGGTTGTGTGGCCATTGATCATCGACCAGAGGCTCATACACCTCACCCCACATATGTTTCCTTGCCATAGATCACATTCTTGGATTTCTGGTGGAGACCATTTCTTGGTCAAAAATCCGTAGGTGTTAGCCTTCGGTATTATTGAAAATGGTCGTTCATGGCTATTTTCGACAAAAATGGGGGTTGTGTGGCCATTGATCATCGACCAGACGCTCATACACCTCACCCCACATATGTTTCCTTGCCATAGATCACATTCTTGGATTTCTGGTGGAGACCATTTCTTGGTCTAAAATCCGTAGGTGTTAGCCTCTAGTATTTTTGAAAATGGTCGCTCATGGCTATTTTCAAGGTCGCTCATGGCTATTTTCATAAAAAATGGGGGTTGTGTGGCCATTGATCGTCGACCAGAGGCTCATACACCTCACCCCACATATGTTTCCTTGCCATAGATCACATTCTTGGATTTCTGGTGGAGACCATTTCTTGGTCAAAAATCCGTAGGTGTTAGCCTTCGGTATTATTGAAAATGGTCGTTCATGGCTATTTTCGACAAAAATGGGGGTTGTGTGGCCATTGATCATCGACCAGATGCTCATACACCTCACCCCACATATGTTTCCTTGCCATAGATCACATTCTTGGATTTCTGGTGGAGACCATTTCTTGGTCTAAAATCCGTAGGTGTTAGCCTCTAGTATTATTGAAAATGGTCGCTCATGGCTATTTTCAAGGTCGCTCATGGCTATTTTCATAAAAAATGGGGGTTGTGTGGCCATTTATCATCGACTAGAGGCTCATAAACCTCACCCCACATATGTTTCCTTGCCATAGATTACATTCTTGGATTTCTGGTGGAAACCATTTCTTGGTTAAAAACTCGTACGTGTTAGCCTTCGGTATTATTGAAAATGGTCATTCATGGCTATTTTTGGCAAAATGGGGGTTGTGTGGCCATTGATCATCGACCAGAGGCTCGTACACCTCACCCCACATATGTTTCCTTGCCATAGATCACATTATTGGATTTCTGGTGGAGACCATTTCTTGGTCAAAAATCCGTACGTGTTAGCCTTTGGTATTTTTGAAAATGATCATTCATGGCTATTTTCGACAAAAATGGGGGTTGTGTGGCCATTGATCATCGACTAGAGGCTCATACACCTCACCCCACATATGTTTCCTTGCCATAGATCACATTCTTGGATTTCTGGTGGAGACCATTTCTTGGTCAAAAATCCGTAGGTGTTAGCCTTCAGTATTATTGAAAATGGTCATTCATGGCTATTTTCGACAAAAATGGGGGTTGTGTGGCCATTGATCATCGACCAGACGCTCATACACCTCACCCCACATATGTTTCCTTGCCATAGATCACATTCTTGGATTTCTGGTGGAGACCATTTCTTGGTCTAAAATCCGTAGGTGTTAGCCTCTAGTATTATTGAAAATGGTCGCTCACGGCTATTTTCATGGTCGCTCATGGCTATTTTCATAAAAAATGGAGCTTGTGTGGCCATTTATCATCGACTAGAGGCTCATAAACCACACCCCACATATGTTTCCTTGCCATAGATTACATTCTTGGATTTCTGGTGGAGACCATTTCTTGGTTAAAAACTCGTACGTGTTAGCCTTCGGTATTATTGAAAATGGTCATTCATGGCTATTTTCGGCAAAATGGGGGTTGTGTGGCCATTGATCGTCGACCAGAGGCTCATACACCTCACCCCACATATGTTTCCTTGCCATAGATCATATTCTTGGATTTCTGGTGGAGACCATTTCTTGGTCAAAAATCCGTAGGTGTTAGCCTTCGGTATTATTGTAAATGGTCATTCATGGCTATTTTCGACAAAAATGGGGGTTGTGTGGCCATTGATCATCGACCAGAGGCTCATACACCTCACTACACATATGTTTCCTTGCCATAGATCACATTCTTGGATTTATGGTGGAGACCATTTCTTGGTCAAAAATCCGTAGGTGTTAGCCTTCAATGTCATTGAAAATGGTCGTTCATGGCTATTTTCGACAAAAATTAGGGTTGTGTGGCCATTGATCGTCGACCAGAGGCTCATACACCTCACCCCACATATGTTTCCTTGCCATAGATCACATTCTTGGATTTCTGGTGGAGACCATTTCTTGGTCAAAAATCCGTAGGTGTTAGCCTTCGGTATTATTGAAAATGGTCGTTCATGGCTATTTTCGACAAAAATGGGGGTTGTGTGGCCATTGATCATCGACCAGACGCTCATACACCTCACCCCACATATGTTTCCTTGCCATAGATCACATTCTTGGATTTCTGGTGGAGACCATTTCTTGGTTAAAAACTCGTACGTGTTAGCCTTCGGTATTATTGAAAATGGTCATTCATGGTTATTTTCGGCAAAATGGGGGTTGTGTGGCCATTGATCATCGACCGGAGGCTCGTACACCTCACCCCACATATGTTTCCTTGCCATAGATCACATTCTTGGATTTCTGATGGAGACCATTTCTTGGTTAAAAATCCGTACGTGTTAGCCTTTGGTATTTTTGAAAATGGTCATTCATGGCTATTTTCGACAAAAATGGGGGTTGTGTGGCCATTGATCATCGACTAGAGGCTCATACACCTCACCCCACATATGTTTCCTTGCCATAGATCACATTCTTGGATTTCTGGTGGAGACCATTTCTTGGTAAAAAATCCGTAGGTGTTAGCCTTCGGTATTATTGAAAATGGTCGTTCATGGCTATTTTCGACAAAAATGGGGGTTGTGTGGCCATTGATCATCGACCAGACGCTCATACACCTCACCCCACATATGTTTCCTTGCCATAGATCACATTCTTGGATTTCTGGTGGAGACCATTTCTTGGTCTAAAATCCGTAGGTGTTAGCCTCTAGTATTATTGAAAATGGTCGCTCATGGCTATTTTCAAGGTCGCTCATGGCTATTTTCATAAAAAATGGGGGTTGTGTGGCCATTTATCATCGACTAGAGGCTCATAAACCTCACCCCACATATGTTTCATTGCCATAGATTACATTCTTGGATTTCTGGTGGAAACCATTTCTTGGTTAAAAACTCGTACGTGTTAGCCTTCGGTATTATTGAAAATGGTCATTCATGGCTATTTTCGGCAAAATGGGGGTTGTGTGGCCATTGATCGTCGACCAGAGGCTCATACACCTCACCCCACATATGTTTCCTTGTCGTAGATCACATTCTTGGATTTCTGGTGGAGACCATTTCTTGGTCAAAAATCAGTAGGTGTTAGCCTTCGATATTATTGAAAATGGTCGTTCATGGCTATTTTCGACAAAAATGGAGGTTGTGTGGCCATTGATCATCGACCAGAGGCTCATACACCTCACCCCACATATGTTTCCTTGCCATAGATCACATTCTTGGATTTCTGGTGGAGACCATTTCTTGGTCAAAAATCCGTAGGTGTTAGCCTTCGGTATTATTGAAAATGGTCGTTCATGGCTATTTTCGACAAAAATGGGGGTTGTGTGGCCATTGATCATCGACCAGACGCTCATACACCTCACCCCACATATGTTTCCTTGCCATAGATCACATTCTTGGATTTCTGGTGGAGACCATTTCTTGGTCTAAAATCCGTAGGTGTTAGCCTCTAGTATTATTGAAAATGGTCGCTCATGGCTATTTTCATGGTCGCTCATGGCTATTTTCATAAAAAATGGGGGTTGTGTGGCCATTTATCATCGACTAGAGGCTCATAAACCTCACCCCACATATGTTTCCTTGCCATAGGTTACATTCTTGGATTTCTGGTGGAAACCATTTCTTGGTTAAAAACTCGTACATGTTAGCCTTCGGTATTATTGAAAATGGTCATTCATGGCTATTTTCGGCAAAATGGGGGTTGTGTGGCCATTGATCGTCGACCAGAGGCTCATACACCTCACCCCACATATGCTTCCTTGTCGTAGATCACATTCTTAGATTTCTGGTGGAGACCATTTCTTGGTCAAAAATCCGTAGGTGTTAGCCTTCGATATTATTGAAAATGGTCATTCATGGCTATTTTCGGCAAAATGGGGGTTGTGTGGCCATTGATCGTCGACCAGAGGCTCATACACCTCACCCCACATATGTTTCCTTGTCGTAGATCACATTCTTGGATTTCTGGTGGAGACCATTTCTTGGTCAAAAATCCGTAGGTGTTAGCCTTCGATATTATTGAAAATGGTCGTTCATGGCTATTTTCGACAAAAATGGGGGTTGTGTGGCCATTGATCATCGACCAGAGGCTCATACACCTCACCCCACATATGTTTCCTTGCCATAGATCACATTCTTGGATTTCTGGTGGAGACCATTTCTTGGTCAAAAATCCGTAGGTGTTAGCCTTCGGTATTATTGAAAATGGTCGTTCATGGCTATTTTCGACAAAAATGGGGGTTGTGTGGCCATTGATCATCGACCAGACGCTCATACACCTCACCCCACATATGTTTCCTTGCCATAGATCACATTCTTGGATTTCTGGTGGAGACCATTTCTTGGTCTAAAATCCGTAGGTGTTAGCCTCTAGTATTATTGAAAATGGTCGCTCATGGCTATTTTCAAGGTCGCTCATGGCTATTTTCATAAAAAATGGGGGTTGTGTGGCCATTGATCGTCGACCAGAGGCTCATACACCTCACCCCACATATGTTTCCTTGCCATAGATCACATTCTTGGACTTCTGGTGGAGACCATTTCTTGGTCAAAATTCCGTAGGTGTTAGCCTTCGGTATTATTGAAAATGGTCGTTCATGGCTATTTTCGACAAAAATGGGGGTTGTGTGGCCATTGATCATCGACCAGACGCTCATACACCTCACCCCACATATGTTTCCTTGCCATAGATCACATTCTTGGATTTCTGGTGGAGACCATTTCTTGGTCAAAAATCCGTAGGTGTTAGCCTTCGGTATTATTGAAAATGGTCGTTCATGGCTATTTTCGACAAAAATGGGGGTTGTGTGGCCATTGATCATCGACCAGACGCTCATACACCTCACCCCACATATGTTTCCTTGCCATAGATCACATTCTTGGATTTCTGGTGGAGACCATTTCTTGGTCTAAAATCCGTAGGTGTTAGCCTCTAGTATTATTGAAAATGGTCGCTCATGGCTATTTTCAAGGTCGCTCATGGCTATTTTCATAAAAAATGGGGGTTGTGTGGCCATTTATCATCGACTAGAGGCTCATAAACCTCACCCCACATATGTTTCCTTGCCATAGATTACATTCTTGGATTTCTGGTGGAAACCATTTCTTGGTTAAAAACTCGTACGTGTTAGCCTTCGGTATTATTGAAAATGGTCATTCATGGCTATTTTCGGCAAAATGGGGGTTGTGTGGCCATTGATCGTCGACCAGAGGCTCATACACCTCACCCCACATATGTTTCCTTGTCGTAGATCACATTCTTGGATTTCTGGTGGAGACCATTTCTTGGTCAAAAATCCATAGGTGTTAGCCTTCGATATTATTGAAAATGGTCGTTCATGGCTATTTTCGACAAAAATGGGGGTTGTGTGGCCATTGATTATCGACCAGAGGCTCATACACCTCACCGCACATATGTTTCCTTGCCATAGATCACATTCTTGGATTTCTGGTGGAGACCATTTCTTGGTCAAAAATCCGTAGGTGTTAGCCTTCGGTATTATTGTAAATGGTCATTCATGGCTATTTTCGACAAAAATGGGGGTTGTGTGGCCATTGATCATCGACCAGAGGCTCATCCACCTCACCCCACATATGTTTCCTTGCCATAGATCACATTCTTGGATTTCTGGTGGAGACCATTTCTTGGTCAAAAATCCGTAGGTCTTAGCCTCTAATATTATTGAAAATGGTCGCTCATGGCTATTTTCAAGGTCGCTCATGGCTATTTTCATAAAAAATGGGGGTTGTGTGGCCATTTATCATCGACTAGAGGCTCATAAACCTCACCCCACATATGTTTCCTTGCCATAGATTACATTCTTGGATTTCTGGTGGAAACCATTTCTAGGTTAAAAACTCGTACGTGTTAGCCTTCGGTATTATTGAAAATGGTCATTCATGGCTATTTTCGGCAAAATGGGGGTTGTGTGGCCATTGATCGTCGACCAGAGGCTCATACACCTCACCCCACATATGTTTCCTTGTCATAGATCACATTCTTGGATTTCTGGTGGAGACCATTTCTTGGTCAAAAATCCGTAGGTGTTAGCCTTCGATATTATTGAAAATGGTCATTCATGGCTATTTTCGACAAAAATGGGGGTTGTGTGGCCATTGATCATCGACCAGAGGCTCATACACCTCACCCAACATATGTTTCCTTGCCATAGATCACATTCTTGGATTTCTGGTGGAGACCATTTCTTGGTCAAAAATCCGTAGGTGTTAGCCTTCGGTATTATTGTAAATGGTCATTCATGGCTATTTTCGACAAAAATGGGGGTTGTGTGGCCATTGATCATCGACCAGAGGCTCATACACCTCACCCCACATATGTTTCCTTGCCATAGATCACATTCTTGGATTTCTGGTGGAAACCATTTCTTGGTCAAAAATCCGTAGGTCTTAGCCTCTAATATTATTGAAAATGGTCGCTCATGGCTATTTTCATAAAAAAATGGGGGTTGTGTGGCCATTTATCATCGACTAGAGGCTCATAAATCTCACCCCACATATGTTTCCTTGCCATAGATCACATTCTTGGATTTTTGGTGGAGACCATTTCTTGGTCAAAAACTCGTACGTGTTAGCCTTCGGTATTATTGAAAATGGTCGTTCATGGCTATTTTCGGCAAAATGGGGGTTCTGTGGCCATTGATCATCGACCAGAGGCTCGTACACCTCACCCCACATATGTTTCCTTGCCATAGATCACATTCTTGGATTTCTGGTGGAGACCATTTCTTGGGCAAAAATCCGAATGTGTTAGCCTTTGGTATTTTTGAAAATGGTCATTCATGGCTATTTTCGACAAAAATGGGGGTTGTGTGGCCAAGTATCTTCGACCAGAGGCTCATACACCTCACTACACATATGTTTCCTTGCCATAGATCACATTCTTGGATTTATGGTGGAGACCATTTCTTGGTCAAAAATCCGTAGGTGTTAGCCTTCAGTGTCATTGAAAATGGTCGTTCATGGCTATTTTCGACAAAAATTAGGGTTGTGTGGCCATTGATCGTCGACCAGAGGCTCATACACCTCACCCCACATATGTTTCCTTGCCATAGATCACATTCTTGGATTTCTGGTGGAGACCATTTCTTGGTCAAAAATCCGTAGGTGTTAGCCTTAGGTATTATTGAAAATGGTCGTTCATGGCTATTTTCGACAAAAATGGGGGTTGTGTGGCCATTGATCATCGACCAGACGCTCATACACCTCACCCCACATATGTTTCCTTGCCATAGATCACATTCTTGGATTTCTGGTGGAGACCATTTCTTGGTCTAAAATCCGTAGGTGTTAGCCTCTAGTATTATTGAAAATGGTCGCTCATGGCTATTTTCAAGGTCGCTCATGGCTATTTTCATAAAAAAATGGGGGTTGTGTGGCCATTTATCATCGACTAGAGGCTCATAAACCTCACCCCACATATGTTTCATTGCCATAGATCACATTCTTGGATTTCTGGTGGAGACCATTTCTTGGTTAAAAACTCGTACGTGTTAGCCTTCGGTATTATTGAAAATGGTCGTTCATGGCTATTTTCGGCAAAATGGGGGTTGTGTGGCCATTGATCATCGACCAGAGGCTCGTACACCTCACCTCACATATGTTTCCTTGCCATAGATCACATTCTTGGATTTCTGGTGGAGACCATTTCTTGGTCAAAAATCCGTACGTGTTAGCCTTTGGTATTTTTGAAAATGGTCATTCATGGCTATTTTTGACAAAAATGGGGGTTGTGTGGCCATTGATCTTCGACCAGAGGCTCATACACCTCACTACACATATGTTTCCTTGCCATAGATCACATTCTTGGATTTATGGTGGAGACCATTTCTTGGTCAAAAATCCGTAGGTGTTAGCCTTCAGTGTCATTGAAAATGGTCTTTCATGGCTATTTTCGACAAAAATTAGGGTTGTGTGGCCATTGATCGTCGACCAGAGGCTCATACACCTCACCCCACATATGTTTCTTTGCCATAAATCACATTCTTGGATTATTGGTGGAGACCATTTCTTGGTCAAAAATCCGTAGGTGTTAGCCTTCGGTATTATTGAAAATGGTCGTTCATGGCTATTTTCGACAAAAATGGGGGTTGTGTGTCCATTGATCATCGACCAGACGCTCATACACCTCACCCCACATATGTTTCCTTGCCATAGATCACATTCTTGGATTTCTGGTGGAGACCATTTCTTGGTCTAAAATCCGTAGGTGTTAGCCTCTAGTATTATTGAAAATGGTCGCTCATGGCTATTTTCAAGGTCGCTCATGGCTATTTTCATAAAAAATGGGGGTTGTGTGGCCATTTATCATCGACTAGAGGCTCATAAACCTCACCCCACATATGTTTCCTTGCCATAGATTACATTCTTGGATTTCTGGTGGAAGCCATTTCTTGGTTAAAAACTCGTACGTGTTAGCCTTCGGTATTATTGAAAATGGTCATTCATGGCTATTTTCGGCAAAATGGGGGTTGTGTGGCCATTGATCGTCGACCAGAGGCTCATACACCTCACCCCACATATGTTTCCTTGTCGTAGATCACATTCTTGGATTTCTGGTGGAGACCATTTCTTGGTCTAAAATCCGTAGGTGTTAGCCTGTAGTATTATTGAAAATGGTCGCTCATGGCTATTTTCAAGGTCGCTCATGGCTTATTTCATAAAAAATGGGGGTTGTGTGGCCATTTATCATCGACTAGAGGCTCATAAACCTCACCCCACATATGTTTCCTTGCCATAGATTACATTCTTGGATTTCTGGTGGAAGCCATTTCTTGGTTAAAAACTCGTACGTGTTAGCCTTCGGTATTATTGAAAATGGTCATTCATGGCTATTTTCGGCAAAATGGGGGTTGTGTGGCCATTGATCGTCGACCAGAGGCTCATACACCTCACCCCACAAATGTTTCCTTGTCGTAGATCACATTCTTGGATTTCTGGTGGAGACCATTTCTTGGTCAAAAATCCGTAGGTGTTAGCCTTCGATATTATTGAAAATGGTCGTTCATGGCTATTTTCGACAAAAATGGGGGTTGTGTGGCCATTGATCATCGACCAGAGGCTCATACACCTCACCCCACATATGTTTCCTTGCCATAGATCACATTCTTGGATTTCTGGTGGAGACCATTTCTTGGTCAAAAATCCGTAGGTGTTAGCCTTCGGTATTATTGAAAATGGTCATTCATGGCTATTTTCGACAAAAATGGGGGTTGTGTGGCCATTGATCATCGACCATAGGCTCATACACCTCACCCCACATATGTTTCCTTGCCATAGATCACATTCTTGGATTTCTGGTGGAGACCATTTCTTGGTAAAAAATCCGTAGGTCTTAGCCTCTAATATTATTGAAAATGGTCGCTCATGGCTATTTTCATAAAAAAATGGGGGTTGTGTGGCCATTTATCATCGACTAGAGGCTCATAAATCTCACCCCACATATGTTTCCTTGCCATAGATCACATTCTTGGATTTTTGGTGGAGACCATTTCTTGGTCAAAAACTCGTACGTGTTAGCCTTCGGTATTATTGAAAATGGTCGTTCATGGCTATTTTCGGCAAAATGGGGGTTGTGTGGCCATTGATCATCGACCAGAGGCTCGTACACCTCACCCCACATATGTTTCCTTGCCATAGATTACATTCTTGGATTTCTGGTGGAAACCATTTCTTGGTTAAAAACTCGTACGTGTTAGCCTTCGGTATTATTGAAAATGGTCATTCATGGCTATTTTCGGCAAAATGGGGGTTGTGTGGCCATTGATCGTCGACCAGAGGCTCATACACCTCACCCCACATATGTTTCCTTGTCGTAGATCACATTCTTGGATTTCTGGTGGAGACCATTTCTTGGTCAAAAATCCGTAGGTGTTAGCCTTCGATATTATTGAAAATGGTCGTTCATGGCCATTTTCGACAAAAAAGGGGGTTGTGTGGCCATTGATCATCGACCAGAGGCTCATACACCTCACCCCACATATGTTTCCTTGCCATAGATCACATTCTTGGATTTCTGGTGGAGACCATTTCTTGGTCAAAAATCCGTAGGTGTTAGCCTTCGGTATTATTGTAAATGGTCATTCATGGCTATTTTCGACAACAATGTGGGTTGTGTGGCCATTGATCATCGACCAGAGGCTCATACACCTCACCCCACATATGTTTCCTTGCCATAGATCACATTCTTAGATTTCTGGTGGAGACCATTTCTTGGTCAAAAATCCGTAGGTCTTAGCCTCTAATATTATTGAAAATGGTCGCTCATGGCTATTTTCATAAAAAATGGGGGTTGTGTGGCCATTTATCATCGACTAGAGGCTCATAAATCTCACCCCTCATATGTTTCCTTGCCATAGATCACATTCTTGGATTTTTGGTGGAGACCATTTCTTGGTCAAAAACTCGTACGTGTTAGCCTTCGGTATTATTGAAAATGGTCATTCATGGCTATTTTCGGCAAAATGGGGGTTCTATGGCCATTGATCATCGACAAGAGGCTCGTACACCTCACCCCACATATGTTTCCTTGCCATAGATCACATTCTTGGATTTCTGGTGGAGACCATTTCTTGGGCAAAAATCCGAATGTGTTAGCCTTTGGTATTTTTGAAAATGGTCATTCATGGCTATTTTCGACAAAAATGGGGGTTGTGTGGCCATTGATCTTCGACCAGATGCTCATACACCTCACTACACATATGTTTCCTTGCCATAGATCACATTCTTGGATTTATGGTGGAGACCATTTCTTGGTCAAAAATCCGTAGGTGTTAGCCTTCAGTGTCATTGAAAATGGTTC
>NW_023367317.1:0-36266 GCF_902167145.1 Zea mays
CTCTATATCAAATAAAATTTGTTTTGCTTCTTAGTGGATTTATCAATCGTGACAACCCAAAAAGTCATGCTGTCACAATACCAATACGAACATAACTTTAAAAAACAGGAGTTGAGCGGAAGTGACTGGGCCGAAACCGACCCGCTCGCCCCACGAACACATGCGAAAACTGACATCAGCTAACCGAATAAAGGTCCTATGTAATATTTGATTGTTTCACTGACATTAGCACTGAGATCCCTGTCTTTTTGCTTATTCAGAAACTCAAGTCCACGATAGTAACTCCGGCGACCCTAAGCCGGGCACGAGGTTGCGCGCTCACGACAAGCCCACGCAGGTTATCTCCGGCAAGGATTTGCATTCTTAAACGTCACCCGAGCCCGACCCGACCTAACCCGTAAGTGAATCGGATTCAAATAGTCTAGACTTCCCAGATCACGGCGACGACGGACATTGGGATCCTGGTAGAGTAACCGGAAGAGTTTGAATACGGTAGCGTGCAAATCAGAAATACAGAAAGCCTCACCGGCGTACAAAAGTCATGGTGCTCACCTAAACTTGTCTGGAGAAACCGTGAGCAACTCGGTCGATGATGGGGTGGTCCACAATGGTGTTTTGTGACGACGGACAAGTGTTCTAAACAAACCTTACTGGTAAGGACCAAACAACCGGTTCAGTGAGCTTCACATGTATGTATAGATACTAGAACAAACCTTACTGGTAAGGACCAAACAACCGGTAAGGACCAAACAACTAGGACGGCGTAAGGTGGCAGGGTGCTCGGCGACATCTAGATTCGGTGGTCGTGTGTGCTAGTGCCATCGGCTGCTGGGTGCGGCTCTGGCACGTGCCTGTGTGACGCATATGGTATGGAGGACGGCGACGACGGTAGCTCTTGGCTTGACGTTGGTGCTGGGGGCTTCTTGGGCGAGAGCCTCGGCGACGGCGACGCCCTTGGGCGCCGCTTCCCCTGTTGGGGGCGTCGTATTCCCCAACATTTTCTTCCTTGGGCAGAAACTCACTTCACAAGGCACACCTAGGAGAAAAGGGAGATGCAGAAATTGTGGGATATATGGTCATTGGCCTCAAGACTGTAAGCGTCCTAAGAGGGAGAAAGGCAAGGAACAAAAACAACCAGAGGCAAATCTTGCAGTTGCTGGTGGTGGTGTTGAAACTGGGGCACTTCTGTTTGCTGAAGTACAAGGCACAGTGCATGGAGCACCACAGTTTGTTCATTTGTCTGAAGAAAATGTGATCTCGATGATATGTCCTGAAGGCGTGTGGGTACTTGATACTGTTGCCAGTAATCACATTACAGGTACAAAGTCTGCACTCTCACACCTTGATGAATCTGTGAGTGGATCAGTCAGATTTGGGGATGGCTCAACTGTTAAAATATGTGGTTTGGGAGCTCTAGTTGTTCAGGGAAAGCAAAATCAGCACAAAGTCTTCACAAGTGTTTATTACATCCCACAACTGAAGAGTAATATAATAAGTCTTGGTCATATTGAAGAGGGTGGATGTGATATTAGACTGTTTAATGGGAGGTTGAGTGTACTAGATCCTGAAAATAACCTGCTAATCAGTGCACCTCGCACTGGTAACAGGCTGTACACTCTGAAATAGATGCTGATTCAGATCTCAAAAGGGACTAGAATTGTTTCATGCAGATTTGTGTGGGCAGATCAGACCAAAGACAGTTGGTGGAAAATCCTATTTCCTGCTTGTAGTAGATGATTACAGCAGGTATATGTGGGTAGATCTGTTGAACACAAAGGATCAGGCATTGGCATCACTACAGAAGATAAAACAAAGAGCTGAAATTGGGAGGTATTCTGGGGAGAAGCAGTAACAACTGAAGTGGGGTGGAATTGGGACAGTGATGAAAATGTTCAGCAAGCTGACAGAATCTGGTCCTTGTGAATTCCAGTTTCAGTACACTGTGCCTGGTCAGGTGTTGCAGCAGCCAGGTGTTTCAGGTGGAAGTGTTGAAGATTCAGGGGGTGCACAAAATTGTCCACCCTCACCTCACACACCAGTGACACCACAAATAACAGTAACACCATAAGTGTCATAGGGGGGATTACAGGGGTCAAGTTCCAGTGCAGCTACTAACAACAGTCCTCAGACCCCGAGCACTCAAAGTTCACAACATCCACCATTGAAATACATAGCTGGGACACTTGATTTTGGTGTAAAATTCAGAAAAGGAGGAACAACAGATTACTCATTAGTTGGCAGTCTACCTTAAGGATTGATAATTCATGTTTTAGCTGAAAAATATGTATGCTGAATCTGCACAAGTTCATCTTGTGCTAGTACAAGTAGCTGAAACATCTATCTGTACAGCCATTTTGCTCATCAAAGTTGCAGACTTGCAGATCCAAATAATATTGTGGAGTCTAATTACAAAACATATATATGTCAAAACCAGACAAAATGTAATGGCACACATCTAATTAACCCTAGAAGAAAAGGTTTAGCCCAAAAGTGGAATTTAAAATCTAGCCATATTTTTCCAAAAATCAAAATACCAAAGTTGTAGAGTGTTTCAAATTTAACAACTTTCATGTGTGAAGATTTTCAAGTTTTTGATAGACATTTGGAGTAATTTGCAGATTTCAGATTTGGTACAGTTTTGGTGCAGCTGAAAATAGTTTGGTTTGCTTGTTTTTGGGCCCCTGTAACTTTTGATCTGTGGGCTTTTGGCAAAAGGTTATTATATAAAACTTGAAGAGTAACTATAGGAGAAGAAATTTTATTAAGTATGGTAGACCTAAAACCATATGCAACTGAGTGAAAAAGTGGTCCAAAGTGGGGTTGGTCGGTTTCAAAAATTTCAGACTTGGTGCAGTTTACTAAAACTGAATTTGGTTCAGATAGCTGAATCTGAATTTTTGTATTTTTACCACACTTTGAAGCACTATAACTCTTGGGCCCCTGTAACTTATACCCTGCTCACTTGTGTTAAAAGGCTTGGAGTAGTGAGGTTCAGTGCGCTTCACATGTAAGTATAGATACTAGAACACTTCATACAAACCGTGAAATCGCACCATGTTATCCTTACCACGAGAAGGTACGTAAAAGATGTGGAAGGGTGGTCACCACTGCCAGCTCCAGCTCGGTATTCTGGCCATCCCGGTGCAATAGAGGGCTAAACAGGGTTTGAGAGATTACCCAAAGATGTTCACTATATGCATGGTTCTCCAAGTTGTCAGCTGCATCTTCAGTAAAAAAAGGCTGCACCAGATTCAGCCTCCCTTTTCTCCTATTTCTCCATAAGAACAGAGCTACCCTCCCACATCAAACTTATTCACTGAACATTGATCTTACAATTTGTTGTAAACTTCCAGAGTCAATACCTTACAGGTTTCGAGTTATGGAGCCCCAAAGTGAGGCATATCACACAGAAACCATAATTTCAGTTTACTGAACTGAACCCATAATTGCAGACTGTCAAGGCAACTTTGAGGGTATTTAACTACTTATTTTACATGGTACCAAGTTAATCATTGTTAAGTAAACTTGTACACCAATATGTACTCTTCAGCTTTTATATAAAGGTCCCAGTTCCAAACTGTCCAGAACAGCCACCATATAATTCCAAACTGTCCAGAACAGTCTGAAATTCTGGGTTCAGTTTTCAGTAGACTGAAACTATGGTCCCTGTGTGATGTGCCTCACTTTGGGGCTCTATAACTCGCAATTTATGTGGTATGGACTCTGGAAGTTTACAACAAAGTGAAAGACTAATGTCCAGTAAACAGGTTTGATGTGGGAGGGTAACTTTGTTTGTGTGGAGAAATTTGAGAAATAGAGGAATGGATTTTCTTCTGCAGTAAACTGAAGAAGTTCAGGGCAGTTAAGTGCAGACTGCAAAACACCAGAAATATTTTCTCTTCACTAGTTTTTCTAGGGAGTTCTGTTGTGTAATATGCTAAAGAAGATATGTGTTAGCTCAAAATTAGCCCAAAAGTGGAATTTAAAATCTAGCCATATTTTTCCAAAAATCAAAATACCAAAGTTGTAGAGTGTTTCAAATTAAACAACTTTCATGTGTGAAGATTTTCAAGTTTTTGAGAGACATTTGGCAATGTGAAAGGCCATACAAAGGTGAGTAAGTCTCTTGAAGTGATTATGTCTTGGGGTTGAACCGAAGTTGGAGAAATAAGCCCCAAAATGTCCACTGTCAGGTGTCGTTTCTGTTAACTGAAACCAGTTTTCAGTGAGCTCACCATTTTTTGGACCTGATAACTCTTGATCCTTGCACCCTTGGTTTTGGGCAAGTGAGTCAAGTTGATAGTGCTATGGTCGGAGGACATGTTTGTCTAACTGTATTGACTTGGTGCCATTGAAATTGTGGAGCCAGATGAGGGATAAAATTATGGGTTCAGTCGAGCTAATGTGGCTGGGGTTCAGAAAACAGAAAAATATCTGTAAAAAAAATCCCTGACCACAACTCCCTCCAGGTGATTCTAGACCGGTTGTAGATAAGAACAACTTGTACTCAAAGAAATGGGGGTAACGTGGGAGGCATTTTACTGCATAGAAACTGAATTTTTTTCAGTTTAGCCTCATCTCAATTGGTGACTCTGCTACCTATCGGATGTCTTCCTGGCCAACATCTCATTTATGTACAAGGTGTTCAGCATAGAGTTCACATTAATCACCATCGACACAAATAATAATTAGCAAACTGGTAGCCCAACTGTAACAGTCAGCAAACACAACATTGAAAAGGAAGCACCCCAAAACTAACAGTCAGCACTAAGCTACGCGGTAGTTCAATGCCCTACAATTTGTCCTCATATTTGTACAAGAGATCTCCACACCATCTGTCTATACTCCTAGTTCTCGCTGTTGATGAGTCTTGTCGTCTTGGTGCTTCGACAAGGAGCTTTGTCCAGGCTGCCACCAGCGCCGATGGTCGAAGCGGTCAAGCAATGCTTCTTTCTAGGCTTGTATTTGCTAGGGAGATCTGCACAACAACAGGTTCTTTGAGCTACATTCCTTGAGCTACAAAAAGAGAAAAACAGCACATATAAGCATGCAGGCCTCTCACGAATGAAAAAAAAATTCAGTTGTTCTTTCATATTGATTTCAGACATAAACTGAATCCAGAACAGAAGACAACTTCTTTCAGCTTGACAAAAACAAAATTCTGATTTGCTATGCAGTTCAGATATATGGAAAATAGTGAAATCTAAGGAAGTACTAGTACAAATAGTTAAAGTCTTGATGACAGTCTACCTGTTCAGCTAGTTTGTTCTTGTGAACCTTTGCCTTGTCGAGGACCTTGACAGGCACATGATCCCTGGTGTCCATGTTGATTTCCATCGAAAAAACTAAAACATAACTCTACTGCAATTGCTTCCAACAATTTGCATTCACTACAGACAAAATTTTGATACTTAAATGCTTCTATTAGATGTGTATTCAGCATTGGTTTATTCAGCATTGGTCAATTAATATGTAGATCAAGAAACCTAAATTTCTGCACTGCATAATTACCTGAATTTAAAATAAGCAAGGAAGACAAACACTAATAGATGTGTATTTGCAGACCACCCAAATGGTTCAGATTATAAGAAAGAGAAACTTTGTGTACCTGATGGAGTATTCTTATTTAGCACTCATCTTCTATATCACTACCAATGTCATGGTCTTTAGCAGTTCCATCTACCGTATAGCCTTCCATATCACTTCTAGTCCATGAATGGTTGTCGTGTGCATTCTTAAACAGGTCCCCAAGCTTGCTGACATGAAAAGGTTCAGATTGTACATCATTCCAATCTTCTCCCATGTCATATACATCTCTGGGCTTCATCTTCAAGACAACTGACCACCCAGGGTTCGTCCGATCTTCCAAGTAGAACACTTGGTCAACTTGATTGGCAAACACAAATGGTTCATGCTCAATTCTATCACCTCTGTGAATTTGATGTGAGAAATTCACAAGGGATAAGCCAAACTTATCCTTTTTAACTCCCTTTCCTCGAGTGACATCAACCCATTCACATTTAAACAGTACCACTGAAAATCTTCCATAATAATCAATCTCTATGATATCAAGAATCCTGCCATAATACAAAATATCTCCAAGTATAGGCTTATTATCACCAGCTGAAGAATAGCTAGAGGTCTTTGCAGTGACAACAACTCCACTATTTTGTGTCGCCTTATCATACCTTTTGGCCCTAAATCTGAACCCACGTATGTTATATGCTCTATGTCTTCTTGCAAACTCCAATGGACCTCGTGCCAACCATCTAATGTCTTCGTTAATGCTGTCGGGTCCATTTGTTTCTTCTAAATGCAAGATCTGTAGACACACAAAAAGAGTGTATATTTATACATGTAAGAAAACCCAAATTCCATGCAATATAAATATCAGATTAGGCTACTTACATGTTGTCTAAACCATTCTGGAAATTCTTTATTCTGTATCTGCTCAATATCTTTAGGAGTTAGGCGACGGTCGCGTCTCTTTCGTTTCAGATTAGAAGCATGTTCCCTATACCATGATTACCATATAATTATATAATTCATAATCTATATGCATAGTTCATTAGTTAACCAAAACACTTACTTTAGATATGGATTAACAACATCACAATTGTACAACACATATCTATGCGCTTGCAATTTCTCTAGATGACTTAATTCAAAATTGGCTGGTTTTCCCAATGATTTCCCTACTGAAGGGAATAAAGATGAATCTTGTCCAACCATCTTCATTGGGTATGGTCCAAACTATCATCGTTCCGTGATGGTTTATTATGCTTGGTAGCGAAACCTTCTATGTACCTAGAACAAAACACCATACACTCATCTGCCAAGAATGAATTTGCTATTGAAGCTTCTGGATATGCTTTGTTCCGAACATATGATTTCAATTTTCCTAGGTACCTACAACCAATGCAAGACAAGTGAATTATTCAACCCCACAATAAATTCTTATAACATGATTCATGTAATAGTTAGAAGATGTACCTCTCAATAAAATACATCCATCTATAGTTAACTGGTCCACCAAGCTTACATTCAGTTGCTAGATGGACTACTAAATGAACCATAACCGTGAAAAACCCTGGTGGAAAGATCATCTCCATTTTGCATAGAGTAATGCCAATTGATTTTTCCATATGGTCCAACTCGTTAACATGAAGCACTTTAGAACATATCCCTCGAAAATAAGCAGACAACTCAAATATTACAGCTGTGATATCATCTGGAAGAAGACCCCTCAAACCAATAGGCATGAGCTGCTGCATCAGGACATGACAGTCATGTGTTTTAAGGCCAACAATCTTTCCTTCAGTAACATTAACACATTTTGATATGTTTCTACAATAACCATCAGGAACTTTAACCTTTCTAAGAAAATCACAAAATGCTCGTCTCTCACTTTTAGACATAGCAAATAAAGCTGGTGGCAAGTAAAACTTTCCTGAAGGTTTTTCTTGTGGATGGAGGTCCGGTCTAATGTTCATCTCGACAAGATCTAGACGAGCTTGTAGGTTATCTTTTGTCCTTCCATCCAAATTGGATATTGTACCATAACAATTGTCAAATACATTCTTCTCTATATGCATCACATCAAGATTGTATCGAAGAATATTATCATCCCAATATGGCAATTTGAATAGACTACTAACTGACTTGTAAGTTTTTGAGTTCTTGAAATCACCAAGTGTGATGATTTCATCCAAAATTGGACGATCATAATAGGTTTTAGGTTTTGTTCGAAGCTCTATCGTTCCATCAAATGAGTCTGCATCCAAGCGATAAGAATGATCAAGATCAATATATTGGCGATTCCCCATAAAACAAGATTTACGACCATTCTTCAGCTGTTTTGTCCATACATTTTCACCACAAGGAGGGCATGCGAATTTCCCATGAACCATATGAGAAGCAAGCATTCCTAAACCAGGAAGATCACTTATGGTCATAAGCACGGCCCCTCGCATAGTAAAACTCTCATCTCTTGATGCATCATATGTGTACAAGCCGGTTAGAAATAATTCCTTTAGGTCATCCAAGAGTGGCTCAAGGAACACATGAATTCTATCTCCAGGACTTTTAGGACCAGGAATCAATAAAGAGAGCATAAGGTTGTGATCTTTCATGCAAAGCCATGGAGGAAGGTTATATACCACCAATATAACAGGCCAACAACTATGTGTAGAGCTCATCATCCCAAATGGATTAAATCCATCAGTAGCCAAACCAAAACGAATATTACGTGATTCTGATGCAAATCCTAGGAACTTTTCATCAAACCTCTTCCACACCGGTGCATCAGCAGGATGTCTTAATGCACCATCCTTAATGCGCTCCTCGTCATGCCATCTTAGAAGAGAAGCTGTTTCTCTACACATAAACATTCTTTTCAGCCTCTCTTTAATTGGAAAGTATCGTAAAACTTTGCAGGGTGTTGCTTTCTTTCTTTCCTTCTTTGTTAGTACAGACGTGGGATCCTTATCCTTCCACCTCGAAACCTTACAGATTGCACAAAAATCATCATTCTTCTTTTCCTTCCAATACAACTGGCAGTTGTTTGGGCAGGCATCAATATTTTCGTATCCAAGTCCAAATTTAGAGATTATTTTCTTAGCTGCATAAAAGTTCTTTGGTAGCTCATTTCCATTAGGGATTGCCATATGCAGAACCTCAAGTAGATCACCAAAAGATTTATCAGACCATTTGTTGATGGATTTGATATTAAACAGAAGCACAAATAAAGTTAGTTGAGTGAGCTCACAGCCTATCCATAAAGGCCTTTTCGAATCTTCAAGTTGTGTATAAAACTGTTGTGCTTCAATATTGGGTCCCTGGGCCGATTCTTGACCTTCAGTCATAGGTGTGCCATCATACAGATGTCCAAGGGCATCTTGAATCAGTTGGTCGACATCAACATGCCTTTCATCAATATGTGAATTTGGTTCCGAACTACTTGTGTGTTGCACTGAATTATCACCATGAAAATTCCATTCATCATAATTCTCAAGTATCCCATTGCACACCAAATGCCCATACATCTCATCTCTTGTCTGAATAGTAGTGTGCACACATGTCTGACATGGGCAATAAATCTTGATGCCTTCAGCTTTATCTTTAAATGCAAATTCAAGGAACTTCTCTACACCAGCTATGTATGGATCAGAACCTTTAGGATAACGTAAAAGACGCTTGACCAATCCAATATCCATTCCAACACTGGGTAAAAAATGTTAATCACGATGACAATGAAATCCTCAATGTTGTCGTAGTAGCTATTACATATGACGGAACAAGGTGGGAAGTGAGAGGGAGGAACAAGCGGGTACCTTGCCAGAACGCTTCACATGGACAGAGTAGGCCTTAATGAAGTCGTAGGGGATCACGTCTTCGTTGCGCGCACCATCGAGGTCGCGATCCTATTCCTCCTCTCCTCTCGCTGTCCACTGTATCCTTCCAAAGGTGGGGGCGTGCGCGTGGACAGCGGCCAGCGGGGGCGTCGGCGTGGGTGGTGGCGGCAGCTGCTTGGGCGTCGACCTACCTGGGGACGGCGGCCCGCGAGGGCGTGCAGGTGCTTCGGCGGCGGCCGTGTGGAAGACCTAGGGGCTGCGGCCAGCGAGGACGTTGGCGTGGGTGGAGCCGTGGAGGTAGGCAGGTGCTCGGGCATGGCCGTTTGGCGCGCAGACTGAGGGCGGACCTCGGGCGGCGGTGGGCACACGTACATCAATCAGGAGATCGGCTTGCTTGTAGAGATTTAGAGAGATTTAGCGTTTCGCAGAATTCTATAACAAAAATTGAGTGTAACAACTAAACGTACACATCAATAAGGTCCATTTGGTTAGTGAGTATTACTTTGGAAGGTGAAGGTTGTGAGTTCGATTTCTCTTGAAGACATGTTTTTTGCATGTTTTTTGCAAATAATTAGAGATATGACAAATGTTTTAATAAGTGAAACACAATGACAATAAGATAAAATAAATATTTTAATAAATAAAACGATACAACGTGGACTAAAAGACTTTGTATTGTTATCAATTCCCCCCACTTTACACATTTTTTGCGCAATTTAGCATCCCCAACTACAATGCTTTAGTTAAAAATAAAAGGCACAATTGCAAAATTGCTAAAGTACCAAAATTAATCTACAGATACGGTTTGCAACGCATATAAACGTTACAAGCATTCTAGTTACTCTACGCATACGGCTGCAACACATGGTAATCGTTGCTATGATCGTATTTACTCTACGCATACAATTTGCAACGCATGTTAAATGTTGCCAGTACCATTGTAATTCAACAGATATAAGTTGCAACACATAACAAGCGTTGGAACATAATCACTTCCAACGCATATAATTGTACGTTGCTAGGTATACGTTGCTATAGGGGGGTTTATTTTGTAGTGTCAATAATACCGAAGGCTAACACGTACGAGTTTTTGACCAAGAAATGGTCTCCACCAAAAATCCAAGAATGTGATCTATGGCAAGGAAAGATATGTGGGGTGAGATTTATGAGTCTCTAGTCGATGATAAATGGCCACACAACCCCCATTTTTTTATGAAAATAGCCATGAGCGACCATTTTCAATAATATTAGAGGCTAAGACCTACGGATTTTTGACCAAGAAATGGTCTCCACCAGAAATCCAAGAATGTGATCTATGGCAAGGAAACATATGTGGGGTGAGGTGTATGAGCCTCTGGTCGATGATCAATGGCCACACAACCCCCATTTTTGTCGAAAATAGCCATGAATGACCATTTACAATAATACCGAAGGCTAACACCTACGGATTTTTGACCAAGAAATGGTCTCCACCAGAAATCCAAGAATGTGATCTATGGCAAGGAAACATATGTGGGGTGAGGTGTATGAGCCTCTGGTCGATGATCAATGGCCACACAACTCCCATTTTGTCGAAAATAGCCATGAACGACCATTTTCAATAATATCGAAGGCTAACACCTACGGATTTTTGACCAAGAAATGGTCTCCACCAGAAATCCAAGAATGTGATCTACGACAAGGAAACATATGTGGGGTGAGGTGTATGAGCCTCTGGTCGACGATCAATGGCCACACAACCCCCATTTTGCCGAAAATAGCCATGAATGACCATTTTCAATAATACCGAAGGCTAACACGTATGAGTTTTTAACCAAGAAATGGTTTCCACCAGAAATCCAAGAATGTAATCTATGGCAAGGAAACATATGTGGGGTGAGGTTTATGAGCCTCTAGTCGATGATAAATGGCCACACAACCCCCATTTTTTATGAAAATAGCCATGAGCGACCTTGAAAATAGCCATGAGCGACCATTTTCAATAATATTAGAGGCTAAGACCTACGGATTTTTGACCAAGAAATGGTCTCCACCAGAAATACAAGAATGTGATCTATGGCAAGGAAACATATGTGGGGTGAGGTGTATGAGCCTCTGGTCGATGATCAATTGCCACACAACCCCCATTTTTGTCGAAAATAGCCATGAATGACCATTTACAATAATACCGAAGGCTAACACCTACGGATTTTTGACCAAGAAATGGTCTCCACCAGAAATCCAAGAATGTGATCTATGGCAAGGAAACATATGTGGGGTGAGGTGTATGAGCCTCTGGTCGATAATCAATGGCCACACAACCCCCATTTTTGTCGAAAATAGCCATGAACGACCATTTTCAATAATATCGAAGGCTAACACCTATGGATTTTTGACCAAGAAATGGTCTCCACCAGAAATCCAAGAATGTGATCTACGACAAGGAAACATATGTGGGGTGAGGTGTATGAGCCTCTGGTCGACGATCAATGGCCACACAACCCCCATTTTGCCGAAAATAGCCATGAATGACCATTTTCAATAATACCGAAGGCTAACACGTACGAGTTTTTAACCAAGAAATGGTTTCCACCAGAAATCCAAGAATGTAATCTATGGCAAGGAAACATATGTGGGGTGAGGTTTATGAGCCTCTAGTCGATGATAAATGGCCACACAACCCCCATTTTTTATGAAAATAGCCATGAGCGACCTTGAAAATAGCCACGAGCGACCATTTTCAATAATACTAGAGGCTAACACCTACGGATTTTAGACCAAGAAATGGTCTCCACCAGAAATCCAAGAATGTGATCTATGGCAAGGAAACATATGTGGGGTGAGGTGTATGAGCGTCTGGTCGATGATCAATGGCCACACAACCCCCATTTTTGTCGAAAATAGCCATGAACGACCATTTTCAATAATACCAAAGGCTAACACCTACGGAATTTTGACCAAGAAATGGTCTCCACCAGAAATCCAAGAATGTGATCTATGGCAAGGAAACATATGTGGGGTGAGGTGTATGAGCCTCTGGTCGACGATCAATGGCCACACAACCCCCATTTTTTATGAAAATAGCCATGAGCGACCTTGAAAATAGCCATGAGCGACCATTTTCAATAATACTAGAGGCTAACACCTACGGATTTTAGACCAAGAAATGGTCTCCACCAGAAATCCAAGAATGTGATCTATGGCAAGGAAACATATGTGGGGTGAGGTGTATGAGCGTCTGGTCGATGATCAATGGCCACACAACCCCCATTTTTGTCGAAAATAGCCATGAACGACCATTTTCAATAATACCGAAGCCTAACACCTACGGATTTTTGACCAAGAAATGGTCTCCACCAGAAATCCAAGAATGTGATCTATGGCAAGGAAACATATGTGGGGTGAGGTGTATGATCCTCTGGTCGATGATAAATGGCCACACAACCCCCATTTTTGTCGAAAATAGCCATGAACGACCATTTTCAATAATATCGAAGGCTAACACCTACGGATTTTTGACCAAGAAATGGTCTCCACCAGAAATCCAAGAATGTGATCTACGACAAGGAAACATATGTGGGGTGAGGTGTATGAGCCTCTGGTCGACGATCAATGGCCACACAACCCCCATTTTGCCGAAAATAGCCATGAATGACCATTTTCAATAATATCGAAGGCTAACACCTACGGATTTTTGACCAAGAAATGGTCTCCACCAGAAATCCAAGAATGTGATCTACGACAAGGAAACATATGTGGGGTGAGGTGTATGAGCCTCTAGTCGACGATCAATGGCCACACAACCCCCATTTTGCCGAAAATAGCCATGAATGACCATTTTCAATAATACCGAAGGCTAACACGTATGAGTTTTTAACCAAGAAATAGTTTCCACCAGAAATCCAAGAATGTAATCTATGGCAAGGAAACATATGTGGGGTGAGGTTTATCAGCCTCTAGTCGATGATAAACGGCCACACAACCCCCATTTTTTATCAAAATAGCCATGAGCGACATTGAAAATAGCCATGAGCGACCATTTTCAATAATACTAGAGGCTAACACCTACGGATTTTAGACCAAGAAATGGTCTCCACCAGAAATCCAAGAATGTGATCTATGGCAAGGAAACATATGTGGGGTGAGGTGTATGAGCGTCTGGTCGATGATCAATGGCCACACAACCCCCATTTTTGTCGAAAATAGCCATGAACGACCATTTTCAATAATACCGAAGGCTAACACCTACGGATTTTTTACCAAGAAATGGTCTCCACCAGAAATCCAAGAATGTGATCTATGGCAAGGAAACATATGTGGGGTGAGGTGTATGAGCCTCTAGTCGATGATCAATGGCCACACAACCCCCATTTTTGTCGAAAATAGCCATGAATGACCATTTTCAAAAATACCAAAGGCTAACACGTACGGATTTTTAACCAAGAAATGGTCTCCACCAGAAATCCAAGAATGTGATCTATGGCAAGGAAACATATGTGGGGTGAGGTGTACGAGCCTCTGGTCGATGATCAATGGCCACACAACCCCCATTTTGCCGAAAATAGCCATGAATGACCATTTTCAATAATACCGAAGGCTAACACGTACGAGTTTTTAACCAAGAAATGGTCTCCACCAGAAATCCAAGAATGTGATCTATGGCAAGGAAACATATGTGGGGTGAGGTGTATGAGCGTCTGGTCGATGAGCAATGGCCACACAACCCCCATTTTTGTCGAAAATAGCCATGAACGACCATTTTCAATAATACCGAAGGCTAACACCTACGGATTTTTGACCAAGAAATGGTCTCCACCAGAAATCCCAGAATGTGATCTATGGCAAGGAAACATATGTGGGGTGAGGTGTATGAGCCTCTGGTCGACGATCAATGGCCACACAACCCTAATTTTTGTCGAAAATAGCCATGAACGACCATTTTCAATGACATTGAAGGCTAACACCTACGGATTTTTGACCAAGAAATGGTCTCCACCATAAATCCAAGAATGTGATCTATGGCAAGGAAACATATGTGTAGTGAGGTGTATGAGCCTCTGGTCGATGATCAATGGCCACACAACCCCCATTTTTGTCGAAAATAGCCATGAATGACCATTTACAATAATACCGAAGGCTAACACCTACGGATTTTTGACCAAGAAATGGTCTCCACCAGAAATCCAAGAATATGATCTATGGCAAGGAAACATATGTGGGGTGAGGTGTACGAGCCTCTGGTCGATGATCAATGGCACACAACCCCCATTTTGCCGAAAATAGCCATGAATGACCATTTTCAATAATACCGAAGGCTAACACGTACGAGTTTTTAACCAAGAAATGGTCTCCACCAGAAATCCAAGAATGTGATCTATGGCAAGGAAACATATGTGGGGTGAGGTGTATGAGCGTCTGGTCGATGAGCAATGGCCACACAACCCCCATTTTTGTCGAAAATAGCCATGAACGACCATTTTCAATAATACCGAAGGCTAACACCTACGGATTTTTGACCAAGAAATGGTCTCCACCAGGAATCCCAGAATGTGATCTATGGCAAGGAAACATATGTGGGGTGAGGTGTATGAGCCTCTGGTCGACGATCAATGGCCACACAACCCTAATTTTTGTCGAAAATAGCCATGAACGACCATTTTCAATGACATTGAAGGCTAACACCTACGGATTTTTGACCAAGAAATGGTCTCCACCATAAATCCAAGAATGTGATCTATGGCAAGGAAACATATGTGTAGTGAGGTGTATGAGCCTCTGGTCGATGATCAATGGCCACACAACCCCCATTTTTGTCGAAAATAGCCATGAATGACCATTTACAATAATACCGAAGGCTAACACCTACGGATTTTTGACCAAGAAATGGTCTCCACCAGAAATCCAAGAATATGATCTATGGCAAGGAAACATATGTGGGGGAAGGTGTATGAGCCTCTGGTCGACGATCAATGGCCACACAACCCCCATTTTGCCGAAAATAGCCATGAATGACCATTTTCAATAATACTGAAGGCTAACACGTACGAGTTTTTAACCAAGAAATGGTCTCCACCAGAAATCCAAGAATGTAATCTATGGCAAGGAAACATATGTGGGGTGAGGTTTATGAGCCTCTAGTCAATGATAAATGGCCACACAAGCTCCATTTTTTATGAAAATAGCCATGAGCGACCTTGAAAATAGCCATGAGCGACCATTTTCAATAATACTAGAGGCTAACACCTACGGATTTTAGACCAAGAAATGGTCTCCACCAGAAATCCAAGAATGTGATCTATGGCAAGGAAACATATGTGGGGTGAGGTGTATGAGCGTCTGGTCGATGATCAATGGCCACACAACCCCCATTTTTGTCGAAAATAGCCATGAACGACCATTTTCAATAATACCGAAGGCTAACACCTACGGAATTTTGACCAAGAAATGGTCTCCACCAGAAATCCAAGAATGTGATCTATTGCAAGGAAACATATGTGGGGTGAGGTGTATGAGCCTCTGGTCGACGATCAATGGCCACACAACCCCCATTTTTTATGAAAATAGCCATGAGCGACCTTGAAAATAGCCATGAGCGACCATTTTCAATAATACTAGAGGCTAACACCTACGGATTTTAGACCAAGAAATGGTCTCCACCAGAAATCCAAGAATGTGATCTATGGCAAGGAAACATATGTGGGGTGAGGTGTATGAGCGTCTGGTCGATGATCAATGGCCACACAACCCCCATTTTTGTCGAAAATAGCCATGAACGACCATTTTCAATAATACCGAAGGCTAACACCTACGGATTTTTGACCAAGAAATGGTCTCCACCAGAAATCCAAGAATGTTATCTATGGCAAGGAAACATATGTGGGGTGAGGTGTATGATCCTCTGGTCGATGATAAATGGCCACACAACCCCCATTTTTGTCGAAAATAGCCATGAACGACCATTTTCAATAATATCGAAGGCTAACACCTACGGATTTTTGACCAAGAAATGGTCTCCACCAGAAATCCAAGAATGTGATCTACGACAAGGAAACATATGTGGGGTGAGGTGTATGAGCCTCTGGTCGACGATCAATGGCCACACAACCCCCATTTTGCCGAAAATAGCCATGAATGACCATTTTCAATAATATCGAAGGCTAACACCTACGGATTTTTGACCAAGAAATGGTCTCCACCAGAAATCCAAGAATGTGATCTACGACAAGGAAACATATGTGGGGTGAGGTGTATGAGCCTCTGGTCGACGATCAATGGCCACACAACCCCCATTTTGCCGAAAATAGCCATGAATGACCATTTTCAATAATACCGAAGGCTAACACTTACGAGTTTTTAACCAAGAAATGGTTTCCACCAGAAATCCAAGAATGTAATCTATGGCAAGGAAACATATGTGGGGTGAGGTTTATCAGCCTCTAGTCGATGATAAATGGCCACACAACCCCCATTTCTTATCAAAATAGCCATGAGCGACCTTGAAAATAGCCATGAGCGACCATTTTCAATAATACTAGAGGCTAACACCTACGGATTTTAGACCAAGAAATGGTCTCCACCAGAAATCCAAGAATGTGATCTATGGCAAGGAAACATATGTGGGGTGAGGTGTATGAGCGTCTGGTCGATGATCAATGGCCACACAACCCCCATTTTTGTCGAAAATAGCCATGAACGACCATTTTCAATAATACCGAAGGCTAACACCTACGGATTTTTTACCAATAAATGGTCTCCACCAGAAATCCAAGAATGTGATCTATGGCAAGGAAACATATGTGGGGTGAGGTGTATGAGCCTCTAGTCGATGATCAATGGCCACACAACCCCCATTTTTGTCGAAAATAGCCATGAATGACCATTTTCAAAAATACCAAAGGCTAACACGTACGGATTTTTAACCAAGAAATGGTCTCCACCAGAAATCCAAGAATGTGATCTATGGCAAGGAAACATATGTGGGGTGAGGTGTACGAGCCTCTGGTCGATGATCAATGGCCACACAACCCCCATTTTGCCGAAAATAGCCATGAATGACCATTTTCAATAATACTGAAGGCTAACACGTACGAGTTTTTAACCAAGAAATGGTCTCCACCAGAAATCCAAGAATGTGATCTATGGCAAGGAAACATATGTGGGGTGAGGTGTATGAGCGTCTGGTCGATGATCAATGGCCACACAACCCCCATTTTTGTCGAAAATAGCCATGAACGACCATTTTCAATAATACCGAAGGCTAACACCTACGGATTTTTGACCAAGAAATGGTCTCCACCAGAAATCCCAGAATGTGATCTATGGCAAGGAAACATATGTGGGGTGAGGTTTATGAGCCTCTAGTCAATGATAAATGGCCACACAAGCTCCATTTTTTATGAAAATAGCCATGAGCGACCTTGAAAATAGCCATGAGCGACCATTTTCAATAATACTAGAGGCTAACACCTACGGATTTTAGACCAAGAAATGGTCTCCACCAGAAATCCAAGAATGTGATCTATGGCAAGGAAACATATGTGGGGTGAGGTGTATGAGCGTCTGGTCGATGATCAATGGCCACACAACCCCCATTTTTGTCGAAAATAGCCATGAACGACCATTTTCAATAATACCGAAGGCTAACACCTATGGAATTTTGACCAAGAAATGGTCTCCACCAGAAATCCAAGAATGTGATCTATTGCAAGGAAACATATGTGGGGTGAGGTGTATGAGCCTCTGGTCGACGATCAATGGCCACACAACCCCCATTTTTTATGAAAATAGCCATGAGCGACCTTGAAAATAGCCATGAGCGACCATTTTCAATAATACTAGAGGCTAACACCTACGGATTTTAGACCAAGAAATGGTCTCCACCAGAAATCCAAGAATGTGATCTATGGCAAGGAAACATATGTGGGGTGAGGTGTATGAGCGTCTGGTCGATGATCAATGGCCACACAACCCCCATTTTTGTCGAAAATAGCCATGAACGACCATTTTCAATAATACCGAAGGCTAACACCTACGGATTTTTGACCAAGAAATGGTCTCCACCAGAAATCCAAGAATGTGATCTATGGCAAGGAAACATATGTGGGGTGAGGTGTATGATCCTCTGGTCGATGATAAATGGCCACACAACCCCCATTTTTGTCGAAAATAGCCATGAACGACCATTTTCAATAATATCGAAGGCTAACACCTACGGATTTTTGACCAAGAAATGGTCTCCACCAGAAATCCAAGAATGTGATCTACGACAAGGAAACATATGTGGGGTGAGGTGTATGAGCCTCTGGTCGACGATCAATGGCCACACAACCCCCATTTTGCCGAAAATAGCCATGAATGACCATTTTCAATAATATCGAAGGCTAACACCTACGGATTTTTGACCAAGAAATGGTCTCCACCAGAAATCCAAGAATGTGATCTACGACAAGGAAACATATGTGGGGTGAGGTGTATGAGCCTCTGGTCGACGATCAATGGCCACACAACCCCCATTTTGCCGAAAATAGCCATGAATGACCATTTTCAATAATACCGAAGGCTAACACTTACGAGTTTTTAACCAAGAAATGGTTTCCACCAGAAATCCAAGAATGTAATCTATGGCAAGGAAACATATGTGGGGTGAGGTTTATCAGCCTCTAGTCGATGATAAATGGCCACACAACCCCCATTTTTTATCAAAATAGCCATGAGCGACCTTGAAAATAGCCATGAGCGACCATTTTCAATAATACTAGAGGCTAACACCTACGGATTTTAGACCAAGAAATGGTCTCCACCAGAAATCCAAGAATGTGATCTATGGCAAGGAAACATATGTGGGGTGAGGTGTATGAGCGTCTGGTCGATGATCAATGGCCACACAACCCCCATTTTTGTCGAAAATAGCCATGAACGACCATTTTCAATAATACCGAAGGCTAACACCTACGGATTTTTTACCAAGAAATGGTCTCCACCAGAAATCCAAGAATGCGATCTATGGCAAGGAAACATATGTGGGGTGAGGTGTATGAGCCTCTAGTCGATGATCAATGGCCACACAACCCCCATTTTTGTCGAAAATAGCCATGAACGACCATTTTCAATAATACCGAAGGCTAACACCTACGGATTTTTGACCAAGAAATGGTCTCCACCAGAAATCCAAGAATGTGATCTATGGCAAGGAAACATATGTGGGGTGAGGTGTATGATCCTCTGGTCGATGATAAATGGCCACACAACCCCATTTTTGTCGAAAATAGCCATGAACGACCATTTTCAATAATATCGAAGGCTAACACCTACAGATTTTTGACCAAGAAATGGTCTCCACCAGAAATCCAAGAATGTGATCTACGACAAGGAAACATATGTGGGGTGAGGTGTATGAGCCTCTGGTCGACGATCAATGGCCACACAACCCCCATTTTGCCGAAAATAGCCATGAATGACCATTTTCAATAATATCGAAGGCTAACACCTATGGATTTTTGACCAAGAAATGGTCTCCACCAGAAATCCAAGAATGTGATCTACGACAAGGAAACATATGTGGGGTGAGGTGTATGAGCCTCTGGTCGACGATCAATGGCCACACAACCCCCATTTTGCCGAAAATAGCCATGAATGACCATTTTCAATAATACCGAAGGCTAACACTTACGAGTTTTTAACCAAGAAATGGTTTCCACCAGAAATCCAAGAATGTAATCTATGGCAAGGAAACATATGTGGGGTGAGGTTTATCAGCCTCTAGTCGATGATAAATGGCCACACAACCCCCATTTTTTATCAAAATAGCCATGAGCGACCTTGAAAATAGCCATGAGCGACCATTTTCAATAATACTAGAGGCTAACACCTACGGATTTTAGACCAAGAAATGGTCTCCACCAGAAATCCAAGAATGTGATCTATGGCAAGGAAACATATGTGGGGTGAGGTGTATGAGCGTCTGGTCGATGATCAATGGCCACACAACCCCCATTTTTGTCGAAAATAGCCATGAACGACCATTTTCAATAATACCGAAGGCTAACACCTACGGATTTTTTACCAAGAAATGGTCTCCACCAGAAATCCAAGAATGTGATCTATGGCAAGGAAACATATGTGGGGTGAGGTGTATGAGCCTCTAGTCGATGATCAATGGCCACACAACCCCCATTTTTGTCGAAAATAGCCATGAACGACCATTTTCAATAATACCGAAGGCTAACACCTACGGATTTTTACCAAGAAATGGTCTCCACCAGAAATCCAAGAATGTGATCTATGGCAAGGAAACATATGTGGGGTGAGGTGTATGAGGCAAAATGGGGGTTGTGTGGCCATTGATCGTCGACCAGAGGCTCATACACCTCACCCCACATATGTTTCCTTGTCGTAGATCACATTCTTGGATTTCTGGTGGAGACCATTTCTTGGTCAAAAATCCGTAGGTGTTAGCCTTCGATATTATTGAAAATGGTCATTCATGGCTATTTTCGGCAAAATGGGGGTTGTGTGGCCATTGATCGTCGACCAGAGGCTCATACACCTCACCCCACATATGTTTCCTTGTCGTAGATCACATTCTTGGATTTCTGGTGGAGACCATTTCTTGGTCAAAAATCCGTAGGTGTTAGCCTTCGATATTATTGAAAATGGTCGTTCATGGCTATTTTCGACAAAAATGGAGGTTGTGTGGCCATTGATCATCGACCAGAGGCTCATACACCTCACCCCACATATGTTTCCTTGCCATAGATCACATTCTTGGATTTCTGGTGGAGACCATTTCTTGGTAAAAAATCCGTAGGTGTTAGCCTTCGGTATTATTGAAAATGGTCGTTCATGGCTATTTTCGATAAAAATGGGGGTTGTGTGGCCATTGATCATCGACCAGACGCTCATACACCTCACCCCACATATGTTTTCTTGCCATAGATCACATTCTTGGATTTCTGGTGGAGACCATTTCTTGGTCAAAAATCCGTAGGTGTTAGCCTTCGATATTATTGAAAATGGTCGTTCATGGCTATTTTCGACAAAAATGGGGGTTGTGTGGCCATTGATCATCGACCAGACGCTCATACACCTCACCCCACATATGTTTCCTTGCCATAGATCACATTCTTGGATTTCTGGTGGAGACCATTTCTTGGTCTAAAATCCGTAGGTGTTAGCCTCTAGTATTATTGAAAATGGTCGCTCATGGCTATTTTCAAGGTCGCTCATGGCTATTTTCATAAAAAATGGGGGTTGTGTGGCCATTTATCATCGACTAGAGGCTCATAAACCTCACCCCACATATGTTTCCTTGCCATAGATTACATTCTTGGATTTCTGGTGGAAACCATTTCTTGGTTAAAAACTCGTACGTGTTAGCCTTCGGTATTATTGAAAATGGTCATTCATGGCTATTTTCGGCAAAATGGGGGTTGTGTGGCCATTGATCGTCGACCAGAGGCTCATACACTTCACCCCACATATGTTTCCTTGTCGTAGATCACATTCTTGGATTTCTGGTGGAGACCATTTCTTGGTCAAAAATCCGTAGGTGTTAGCCTTCGATATTATTGAAAATGGTCATTCATGGCTATTTTCGGCAAAATGGGGGTTGTGTGGCCATTGATCGTCGACCAGAGGCTCATACACCTCACCCCACATATGTTTCCTTGTCGTAGATCACATTCTTGGATTTCTGGTGGAGACCATTTCTTGGTCAAAAATCCGTAGGTGTTAGCCTTCGATATTATTGAAAATGGTCGTTTATGGCTATTTTCGACAAAAATAGGGGTTGTGTGGCCATTGATCATCGACCAGAGGCTCATACACCTCACCCCACATATGTTTCCTTGCCATAGATCACATTCTTGGATTTCTGGTGGAGACCATTTCTTGGTCAAAAATCCATAGGTGTTAGCCTTCGGTATTTTTGAAAATGGTCGTTCATGGCTAGTTTCGACAAAAATGGGGGTTGTGTGGCCATTGATCATCGACCAGACGCTCATACACCTCACCCCACATATGTTTCCTTGCCATAGATCACATTCTTGGATTTCTGGTGGAGACCATTTCTTGGTCTAAAATCCGTAGGTGTTAGCCTCTAGTATTATTGAAAATGGTCGCTCATGGCTATTTTCAAGGTCGCTCATGGCTATTTTCATAAAAAATGGGGGTTGTGTGGCCATTGATCGTCGACCAGAGGCTCATACACCTCACCCCACATATGTTTCCTTGCCATAGATCACATTCTTGGATTTCTGGTGGAGACCATTTCTTGGTCAAAAATCCGTAGGTGTTAGCCTTCGGTATTATTGAAAATGGTCGTTCATGGCTATTTTCGACAAAAATGAGGGTTGTGTGGCCATTGATCATCGACCAGACGCTCATACACCTCACCCCACATATGTTTCCTTGCCATAGATCACATTCTTGGATTTCTGGTGGAGACCATTTCTTGGTCTAAAATCCGTAGGTGTTAGCCTCTAGTATTATTGAAAATGGTCGCTCATTGCTATTTTCAAGGTCGCTCATGGCTATTTTCATAAAAAATGGGGGTTGTGTGGCCATTTATCATCGACTAGAGGCTCATAAACCTCACCCCACATATGTTTCCTTGCCATAGATTACATTCTTGGATTTCTGGTGGAAACCATTTCTTGGTTAAAAACTCGTACGTGTTAGCCTTCGGTATTATTGAAAATGGTCATTCATGGCTATTTTTGGCAAAATGGGGTTGTGTGTGGCCATTGATCATCGACCAGAGGCTCGTACACCTCACCCCACATATGTTTCCTTGCCATAGATCACATTCTTGGATTTCTGGTGGAGACCATTTCTTGGTCAAAAATCCGTACGTGTTAGCCTTTGGTATTTTGAAAATGATCATTCATGGCTATTTTCGACAAAAATGGGGGTTGTGTGGCCATTGATCATCGACTAGAGGCTCATACACCTCACCCCACATATGTTCCTTGCCATAGATCACATTCTTGGATTTCTGGTGGAGACCATTTCTTGGTCAAAAATCCGTAGGTGTTAGCCTTCGGTATTATTGAAAATGGTCATTCATGGCTATTTTCGACAAAAATGGGGGTTGTGTGGCCATTGATCATCGACCAGACGCTCATACACCTCACCCCACATATGTTTCCTTGCCATAGATCACATTCTTGGATTTCTGGTGGAGACCATTTCTTGGTCTAAAATCCGTAGGTGTTAGCCTCTAGTATTATTGAAAATGGTCGCTCATGGCTATTTTCAAGGTCGCTCATGGCTATTTTCATAAAAAATAGAGCTTGTGTGGCCATTTATCATCGACTAGAGGCTCATAAACCTCACCCCACATATGTTTCCTTGCCATAGATTACATTCTTGGATTTCTGGTGGAGACCATTTCTTGGTTAAAAACTCGTACGTGTTAGCCTTCGGTATTATTGAAAATGGTCATTCATGGCTATTTTCGGCAAAATGGGGGTTGTGTGGGCATTGATCGTCGACCAGAGGCTCATACACCTCACCCCACATATGTTTCCTTGCCATAGATCATATTCTTGGACTTCTGGTGGAAACCATTTCTTGGTCAAAAATTCGTAGGTGTTAGCCTTCGGTATTATTGTAAATGGTCATTCATGGCTATTTTCGACAAAAATGGGGGTTGTGTGGCCATTGATCATCGACCAGAGGCTCATACACCTCACTACACAAATGTTTCCTTGCCATAGATCACATTCTTGGATTTATGGTGGAGACCATTTCTTGGTCAAAAATCCGTAGGTGTTAGCCTTCAATGTCATTGAAAATGGTCATTCATGGCTATTTTCGACAAAAATTAGGGTTGTGTGGCCATTGATCGTCGACCAGAGGCTCATACACCTCACCCCACATATGTTTCCTTGCCATAGATCACATTCTTGGATTTCTGGTGGAGACCATTTCTTGGTCAAAAATCCATAGGTGTTAGCCTTCGGTATTATTGAAAATGGTCGTTCATGGCTATTTTCGACAAAAATGGGGGTTGTGTGGCCATTGATCATCGACCAGACGCTCATACACCTCACCCCACATATGTTTCCTTGCCATAGATTACATTCTTGGATTTCTGGTGGAGACCATTTCTTGGTTAAAAACTCGTACGTGTTAGCCTTCGGTATTATTGAAAATGGTCATTCATGGCTATTTTCGGCAAAATGGGGGTTGTGTGGCCATGATCATCGACCAGAGGCTCGTACACCTCACCCCACATATGTTTCCTTGCCATAGATCACATTCTTGGATTTCTGGTGGAGACCATTTCTTGGTTAAAAATCCGTACGTGTTAGCCTTTGGTATTTTTGAAAATGGTCATTCATGGCTATTTTCGACAAAAATGGGGGTTGTGTGGCCATTGATCATCGACTAGAGGCTCATACACCTCACCCCACATATGTTTCCTTGCCATAGATCACATTCTTGGATTTCTGGTGGAGACCATTTCTTGGTAAAAAATCCGTAGGTGTTAGCCTTCGGTATTATTGAAAATGGTCGTTCATGGCAATTTTCGACAAAAATGGGGGTTGTGTGGCCATTGATCATCGACCAGACGCTCATACACCTCACCCCACATATGTTCCTTGCCAGAGATCACATTCTTGGATTTCTGGTGGAGACCATTTCTTGGTCTAAAATCCGTAGGTGTTAGCCTCTAGTATTATTGAAAATGGTCGCTCATGGCTATTTTCAAGGTCGCTCATGGCTATTTCATAAAAAATGGGGGTTGTGTGGCCATTTATCATCGACTAAAGGCTCATAAACCTCACCCCACATATGTTTCATTGCCATAGATTACATTCTTGGATTTTTGGTGGAAACCATTTCTTGGTTAAAAACTCGTACGTGTTAGCCTTCGGTATTATTGAAAATGGTCATTCATGGCTATTTTCGGCAAAATGGGGGTTGTGTGGCCATTGATCGTCGACCAGAGGCTCATACACCTCACCCACATATGTTTCCTTGTCGTAGATCACATTCTTGGATTTCTGGTGGAGACCATTTCTTGGTCAAAAATCCGTAGGTGTTAGCCTTCGATATTATTGAAATGGTCGTTCATGGCTATTTTCGACATAAATTGAGGTTGTGTGGCCATTGATCATCGACCAGAGGCTCATACACCTCACCCCACATATGTTTCCTTGCCATAGATCACATTCTTGGATTTCTGGTGGAGACCATTTCTTGGTCAAAAATCCGTAGGTGTTAGCCTTCGGTATTATTGAAAATGGTCGTTCATGGCTATTTTCGACAAAAATGGGGGTTGTGTGGCCATTGATCATCGACCAGACGCTCATACACCTCACCCCACATATGTTTCCTTGCCATAGATCACATTCTTGGATTTCTGGTGGAGACCATTTCTTGGTCTAAAATCCGTAGGTGTTAGCCTTCGGTATTATTGAAAATGGTCATTCATGGCTATTTTCGACAAAAATGGGGGTTGTGTGGCCATTGATCATCGACCAGACGCTCATACACCTCACCCCATATGTTTCCTTGCCATAGGTCACATTCTTGGATTTCTGGTGGAGACCATTTCTTGGTCTAAAATCCGTAGGTGTTAGCCTCTAGTATTATTGAAAATGGTCGCTCATGGCTATTTTCAAGGTCGCTCATGGCATTTTCATAAAAAATGGAGCTTGTGTGGCCATTTATCATCGACTAGAGGCTCATAAAACTCACCCCACATATGTTTCCTTGCCATAGATTACTTCTAGGATTTCTGGTGGAGAACCATTTCTTGGTTAAAAACTCGTACGTGTTAGCCTTCGGTATTATTGAAAATGGTCATTCATGGCTATTTTCGGCAAATGGGGGTTGTGTGGGCATTGATCGTCGACCAGAGGCTCATACACCTCACCCCACATATGTTTCCTTGTCGTAGATCATATTCTTGATTTCTGGTGGAGACCATTTCTTGGTCAAAAATCCGTAGGTGTTAGCCTCGGATATTATTGATAATGGTCATTCAATGGCTATTTTCGACAAAAATGGGGGTTGTGTGGCCATTGATCGTCGACCAGAGGCTCATACACCTCACCACACATATGTTTCCTTGTCGTAGATCACATTCTTGGATTTCTGGTGGAGACCATTTCTTGGTCAAAAATCCGTAGGTGTTAGCCTTCGATATTATTGAAAATGGTCTTTCATGGCTATTTTCGACAAAAATTAGGGTTGTGTGGCCATTGATCGTCGACCAGAGGCTCATACACCTCACCCCACATATGTTTCCTTGCCATAGATCACATTCTTGGATTTCTGGTGGGAGACCATTTCTTGGTCAAAAATCCGTAGGTGTTAGCCTTCGTATTATTGAAAATGGTCGTTCATGGCTATTTTCGACAAAAATGGGGGTTGTGTGGCCATTGATCATCGACCAGACGCTCATACACCTCACCCCACATATGTTTCCTTGCCATAGATCACATTCTTGGATTTCTGGTGGAGACCATTTCTTGGTTAAAAACTCCGTAGGTGTTAGCCTTCGGTATTATTGAAAATGGTCATTCATGGCTATTTTCGGCAAAATGGGGGTTGTGTGGCCATTGATCATCGACCAGAGGCTCATACACCTCACCCCACATATGTTTCCTTGCCATAGATCACATTCTTGGATTTCTGGTGGAGACCATTTCTTGGTCCTAAAATCCGTAGGTGTTAGCCTTCGGTATTATTGAAAATGGTCAGTTCATGGCTATTTTCGACAAAAATGGGGGTTGTGTGGCCATTGATCATCGACCAGACGCTCATACACCTCACCCCACATATGTTTCCTTGCCATAGATCACATTCTTGGATTTCTGGTGGAGACCATTTCTTGGTCTAAAATCCGTAGGTGTTAGCCTCTAGTATTATTGAAAATGGTCGCTCATGGCTATTTTCAAGGTCGCTCATGGCTATTTTCATAAAAAATGGGAGCTTGTGTGGCCATTTATCATCGACTAGAGGCTCATAAACCTCACCCCACATATGTTTCCTTGCCATAGATTACATTCTTGGATTTCTGGTGGAGAACCATTTCTTGGTTAAAAACTCGTACGTGTTAGCCTTCGGTATTATTGAAAATGGTCATTCATGGCTATTTTCGGCAAAATGGGGGTTGTGTGGGCCATTGATCGTCGACCAGAGGCTCATACACCTCACCCCACATATGTTTCCTTGCCATAGATCACATTCTTGGATTTCTGGTGGAGACCATTTCTTGGTCAAAAATCCGTAGGTGTTAGCCTTCGGATATTATTGAAAATGGTCATTCATGGCTATTTTCGACAAAAATGGGGTTGTGTGGCCATTGATCAGTCGACCAGAGGCTCATACACCTCACCACACATATGTTTCCTTGCCATAGATCACATTCTTGGATTTCTGGTGGAGACCATTTCTTGGTCAAAAATCCGTAGGTGTTAGCCTTCGATATTATTGAAAATGGTCGTTCATGGCTATTTTCGACAAAAATTGGGGTTGTGTGGCCATTGATCAGTCGACCAGAGGCTCATACACCTCACCCCACATATGTTTCCTTGCCATAGATCACATTCTTGGATTTCTGGTGGAGACCATTTCTTGGTCAAAAATCCGTAGGTGTTAGCCTTCGGTATTATTGAAAATGGTCGTTCATGGCTATTTTCGACAAAAATGGGGTTGTGTGGCCATTGATCATCGACCAGACGGCTCATACACTCACCCCACATATGTTTCCTTGCCATAGATCACATTCTTGGATTTCTGGTGGAGACCATTTCTTGGTTAAAAACTCGTACGTGGTTAGCCTTCGGTATTATTGAAAATGGTCGATTCATGGCTATTTTCGGCAAAATGGGGGTTGTGTGGCCATTGATCATCGACCAGAGGCTCGATACACCTCACCCCACATATGTTTCCTTGCCATAGATCACATTCTTGGATTTCTGGTGGAGACCATTTCTTGGTCAAAAATCCGTAGGTGTTAGCCTTCGGTATTATTGAAATGGTCATTCATGGCTATTTTCGACAAAATGGGGGTTGTGTGGCCATTGATCATCGACCTAGAAGGCTCATACACCTCACCCCACATATGTTTCCTTGCCATAGATCACATTCTTGGATTTCTGGTGGAGACCATTTCTTGGTCAAAAATCCGTAGGTGTTAGCCTTCGGTATTATTGAAAATGGTCGTTCATGGCTATTTTCGACAAAAATGGGGGTTGTGTGGCCATTGATCATCGACCAGACGGCTCATACACCTCACCCCACATATGTTTCCTTGCCATAGATCACATTCTTGGATTTCTGGTGGAGACCATTTCTTGGTCTAAAAATCCGTAGGTGTTAGCCTCTAGTATTATTGAAAATGGTCGCTCATGGCTATTTCAAGGTCGCTCATGGCTATTTTCATAAAAAATGGGGGTTGTGTGGCCATTTATCATCGACTAGAGGCTCATAAACCTCACCCCACATATGTTTCCTTGCCATAGATTCACATTCTTGGATTTCTGGTGGAGAACCATTTCTTGGTTAAAAATCCGTACGTGTTAGCCTTCGGTATTATTGAAAATGGTCATTCATGGCTATTTTCGGCAAAAATGGGGGTTGTGTGGCCATTGATCATCGACCAGAGGCTCATACACCTCACCCCACATATGTTTCCTTGCCATAGATCACATTCTTGGATTTCTGGTGGAGACCATTTCTTGGTAAAAAATCCGTAGGTGTTAGCCTTCGGTATTATTGAAAATGGTCATTCATGGCTATTTTCGACAAAATGGGGGTTGTGTGGCCATTGATCATCGACCAGAGGCTCATACACCTCACCCCACATATGTTTCCTTGCCATAGATCACATTCTTGGATTTCTGGTGGAGACCATTTCTTGGTCTAAAAATCCGTAGGTGTTAGCCTTCGGTATTATTGAAAATGGTCATTCATGGCTATTTTCGACAAAAATGGGGGTTGTGTGGCCATTGATCATCGACCAGACGCTCATACACCTCACCCCACATATGTTTCCTTGCCATAGATCACATTCTTGGATTTCTGGTGGAGACCATTTCTTGGTCTAAAATCCGTAGGTGTTAGCCTCTAGTATTATTGAAAATGGTCGCTCATGGCTATTTTCAAGGTCGCTCATGGCTATTTTCATAAAAAATGGAGCTTGTGTGGCCATTTATCATCGACTAGAGGCTCATAAACCTCACCCCACATATGTTTCCTTGCCATAGATTACATTCTTAGGATTTCTGGTGGAGACCATTTCTTGGTTAAAAACTCGTACGTGTTAGCCTTCGGTATTATTGAAAATGGTCATTCATGGCTATTTTCGGCAAAATGGGGGTTGTGTGGCATTGATCGTCGACCAGAGGCTCATACACCTCACCCCACATATGTTTCCTTGCCATAGATCATATTCTTGGATTTCTGGTGGAGACCATTTCTTGGTCAAAAATCCGTAGGTGTTAGCCTTCGGTATTATTGTAAATGGTCATTCATGGCTATTTTCGACAAAAATGGGGGTTGTGTGGCCATTGATCATCGACCAGAGGCTCATACACCTCACTACACATATGTTTCCTTGCCATAGATCACATTCTTGGATTTATGGTGGAGACCATTTCTTGGTCAAAAATCCGTAGGTGTTAGCCTTCAATGTCATTGAAAATGGTCGTTCATGGCTATTTTCGACAAAAATTAGGGTTGTGTGGCCATTGATCGTCGACCAGAGGCTCATACACCTCACCCCACATATGTTTCCTTGCCATAGATCACATTCTTGGATTTCTGGTGGAGACCATTTCTTGGTCAAAAATCCGTAGGTGTTAGCCTTCGGTATTATTGAAAATGGTCGTTCATGGCTATTTTCGACAAAAATGGGGGTTGTGTGGCCATTGATCATCGACCAGACGCTCATACACCTCACCCCACATATGTTTCCTTGCCATAGATCACATTCTTGGATTTCTGGTGGAGACCATTTCTTGGTTAAAAACTCGTACGTGTTAGCCTTCGGTATTATTGAAAATGGTCATTCATGGCTATTTTCGGCAAAATGGGGGTTGTGTGGCCATTGATCATCGACCAGAGGCTCGTACACCTCACCCCACATATGTTTCCTTGCCATAGATCACATTCTTGGATTTCTGGTGGAGACCATTTCTTGGTTAAAAATCCGTACGTGTTAGCCTTTGGTATTTTGAAAATGGTCATTCATGGCTATTTTCGACAAAAATGGGGGTTGTGTGGCCATTGATCATCGACTAGAGGCTCATACACCTCACCCCACATATGTTTCCTTGCCATAGATCACATTCTTGGATTTCTGGTGGAGACCATTTCTTGGTAAAAAATCCGTAGGTGTTAGCCTTCGGTATTATTGAAAATGGTCGTTCATGGCTATTTTCGACAAAAATGGGGGTTGTGTGGCCATTGATCATCGACCAGACGCTCATACACCTCACCCCACATATGTTTCCTTGCCATAGATCACATTCTTGGATTTCTGGTGGAGACCATTTCTTGGTCTAAAATCCGTAGGTGTTAGCCTCTAGTATTATTGAAAATGGTCGCTCATGGCTATTTTCAAGGTCGCTCATGGCTATTTTCATAAAAAATGGGGGTTGTGTGGCCATTTATCATCGACTAAAGGCTCATAAACCTCACCCCACATATGTTTCATTGCCATAGATTACATTCTTGGATTTCTGGTGGAAACCATTTCTTGGTTAAAAAACTCGTACGTGTTAGCCTTCGGTATTATTGAAAATGGTCATTCATGGCTATTTTCGGCAAAATGGGGGTTGTGTGGCCATTGATCGTCGACCAGAGGCTCATACACCTCACCCCACATATGTTTCCTTGTCGTAGATCACATTCTTGGATTTCTGGTGGAGACCATTTCTTGGTCAAAAATCCGTAGGTGTTAGCCTTCGATATTATTGAAAATGGTCGTTCATGGCTATTTTCGACATAAATGGAGGTTGTGTGGCCATTGATCATCGACCAGAGGCTCATACACCTCACCCCACATATGTTTCCTTGCCATAGATCACATTCTTGGATTTCTGGTGGAGACCATTTCTTGGTCAAAAATCCGTAGGTGTTAGCCTTCGGTATTATTGAAAATGGTCGTTCATGGCTATTTTCGACAAAAATGGGGGTTGTGTGGCCATTGATCATCGACCAGACGCTCATACACCTCACCCCACATATGTTTCCTTGCCATAGATCACATTCTTGGATTTCTGGTGGAGACCATTTCTTGGTCTAAAATCCGTAGGTGTTAGCCTCTAGTATTATTGAAAATGGTCGCTCATGGCTATTTTCAAGGTCGCTCATGGCTATTTTCATAAAAATGGGGGTTGTGTGGCCATTTATCATCGACTAGAGGCTCATAAACCTCACCCCACATATGTTTCCTTGCCATAGATTACATTCTTGGATTTCTGGTGGAAACCATTTCTTGGTTAAAAACTCGTACGTGTTAGCCTTCGGTATTATTGAAAATGGTCATTCATGGCTATTTTCGGCAAATTGGGGGTTGTGTGGCCATTGATCGTCGACCAGAGGCTCATACACCTCACCCCACATATGTTTCCTTGTCGTAGATCACATTCTTGGATTTCTGGTGGAGACCATTTCTTGGTCAAAAATCCGTAGGTGTTAGCCTTCGATATTATTGAAAATGGTCATTCATGGCTATTTTCGGCAAAATGGGGGTTGTGTGGCCATTGATCGTCGACCAGAGGCTCATACACCTCACCCCACATATGTTTCCTTGTCGTAGATCACATTCTTGGATTTCTGGTGGAGACCATTTCTTGGTCAAAAATCCGTAGGTGTTAGCCTTCGATATTATTGAAAATGGTCGTTCATGGCTATTTTCGACAAAAATGGGGGTTGTGTGGCCATTGATCATCGACCAGAGGCTCATACACCTCACCCCACATATGTTTCCTTGCCATAGATCACATTCTTGGATTTCTGGTGGAGACCATTTCTTGGTCAAAAATCCGTAGGTGTTAGCCTTCGGTATTATTGAAAATGGTCGTTCATGGCTATTTTCGACAAAAATGGGGGTTGTGTGGCCATTGATCATCGACCAGACACTCATACACCTCACCTCACATATGTTTCCTTGCCATAGATCACATTCTTGGATTTCTGGTGGAGACCATTTCTTGGTCTAAAATCCGTAGGTGTTAGCCTCTAGTATTATTGAAAATGGTCGCTCATGGCTATTTTCAAGGTCGCTCATGGCTATTTTCATAAAAAATGGGGGTTGTGTGGCCATTGATCGTCGACCAGAGGCTCATACACCTCACCCCACATATGTTTCCTTGCCATAGATCACATTCTTGGATTTCTGGTGGAGACCATTTCTTGGTCAAAATTCCGTAGGTGTTAGCCTTCGGTATTATTGAAAATGGTCGTTCATGGCTATTTTCGACAAAAATGGGGGTTGTGTGGCCATTGATCATCGACCAGACGCTCATACACCTCACCCCACATATGTTTCCTTGCCATAGATCACATTCTTGGATTTCTGGTGGAGACCATTTCTTGGTCTAAAATCCGTAGGTGTTAGCCTCTAGTATTATTGAAAATGGTCGCTCATGGCTATTTTCAAGGTCGCTCATGGCTATTTTCATAAAAAATGGGGGTTGTGTGGCCATTTATCATCGACTAGAGGCTCATAAACCTCACCCCACATATGTTTCCTTGCCATAGATTACATTCTTGGATTTCTGGTGGAAACCATTTCTTGGTTAAAAACTCGTACGTGTTAGCCTTCGGTATTATTGAAAATGGTCATTCATGGCTATTTTCGGCAAAATGGGGGTTGTGTGGCCATTGATCGTCGACCAGAGGCTCATACACCTCACCCCACATATGTTTCCTTGTCGTAGATCACATTCTTGGATTTCTGGTGGAGACCATTTCTTGGTCAAAAATCCATAGGTGTTAGCCTTCGATATTATTGAAAATGGTCGTTCATGGCTATTTTCGACAAAAATGGGGGTTGTGTGGCCATTGATTATCGACCAGAGGCTCATACACCTCACCCCACATATGTTTCCTTGCCATAGATCACATTCTTGGATTTCTGGTGGAGACCATTTCTTGGTCAAAAATCCGTAGGTGTTAGCCTTCGGTATTATTGTAAATGGTCATTCATGGCTATTTTCGACAAAAATGGGGGTTGTGTGGCCATTGATCATCGACCAGAGGCTCATACACCTCACCCCACATATGTTTCCTTGCCATAGATCACATTCTTGGATTTCTGGTGGAGACCATTTCTTGGTCAAAAATCCGTAGGTCTTAGCCTCTAATATTATTGAAAATGGTCGCTCATGGCTATTTTCAAGGTCGCTCATGGCTATTTTCAAGGTCGCTCATGGCTATTTTCATAAAAAATGGGGGTTGTGTGGCCATTATCATCGACTAGAGGCTCATAAACCTCACCCCACATATGTTTCCTTGCCATAGATTACATTCTTGGATTTCTGGTGGAAACCATTTCTTGGTTAAAAACTCGTACGTGTTAGCCTTCGGTATTATTGAAAATGGTCATTCATGGCTATTTTCGGCAAAATGGGGGTTGTGTGGCCATTGATCGTCGACCAGAGGCTCATACACCTCACCCCACATATGTTTCCTTGCCATAGATCACATTCTTGGATTTCTGGTGGAGACCATTTCTTGGTCAAAAATCCGTAGGTGTTAGCCTTCGGTATTATTGTAAATGGTCATTCATGGCTATTTTCGACAAAAATGGGGGTTGTGTGGCCATTGATCATCGACCAGAGGCTCATACACCTCACCCCACATATGTTTCCTTGCCATAGATCACATTCTTGGATTTCTGGTGGAGACCATTTCTTGGTCAAAAATCTGTAGGTCTTAGCCTCTAATATTATTGAAAATGGTCGCTCATGGCTATTTTCATAAAAAAATGGGGGTTGTGTGGCCATTTATCATCGACTAGAGGCTCATAAATCTCACCCCACATATGTTTCCTTGCCATAGATCACATTCTTGGATTTTTGGTGGAGACCATTTCTTGGTCAAAAACTCGTACGTGTTAGCCTTCGGTATTATTGAAAATGGTCGTTCATGGCTATTTTCGGCAAAATGGGGGTTCTGTGGCCATTGATCATCGACCAGAGGCTCGTACACCTCACCCCACATATGTTTCCTTGCCATAGATCACATTCTTGGATTTCTGGTGGAGACCATTTCTTGGGCAAAAATCCGAATGTGTTAGCCTTTGGTATTTTTGAAAATGGTCATTCATGGCTATTTTCGACAAAAATGGGGGTTGTGTGGCCATTGATCTTCGACCAGAGGCTCATACACCTCACTACACATATGTTTCCTTGCCATAGATCACATTCTTGGATTTATGGTGGAGACCATTTCTTGGTCAAAAATCCGTAGGTGTTAGCCTTCAGTGTCATTGAAAATGGTCGTTCATGGCTATTTTCAACAAAAATTAGGGTTGTGTGGCCATTGATCGTCGACCAGAGGCTCATACACCTCACCCCACATATGTTTCCTTGCCATAGATCACATTCTTGGATTTCTGGTGGAGACCATTTCTTGGTCAAAAATCCGTAGGTGTTAGCCTTAGGTATTATTGAAAATGGTCGTTCATGGCTATTTTCGACAAAAATGGGGGTTGTGTGGCCATTGATCATCGACCAGACGCTCATACACCTCACCCCACATATGTTTCCTTGCCATAGATCACATTCTTGGATTTCTGGTGGAGACCATTTCTTGGTCTAAAATCCGTAGGTGTTAGCCTCTAGTATTATTGAAAATGGTCGCTCATGGCTATTTTCAAGGTCGCTCATGGCTATTTTCATAAAAAATGGGGGTTGTGTGGCCATTTATCATCGACTAGAGGCTCATAAACCTCACCCCACATATGTTTCATTGCCATAGATCACATTCTTGGATTTCTGGTGGAGACCATTTCTTGGTTAAAAACTCGTACGTGTTAGCCTTCGGTATTATTGAAAATGGTCGTTCATGGCTATTTTCGGCAAAATGGGGGTTGTGTGGCCATTGATCATCGACCAGAGGCTCGTACACCTCACCCCACATATGTTTCCTTGCCATAGATCACATTCTTGGATTTCTGGTGGAGACCATTTCTTGGTCAAAAATCCGTACGTGTTAGCCTTTGGTATTTTTGAAAATGGTCATTCATGGCTATTTTCGACAAAAATGGGGGTTGTGTGGCCATTGATCTTCGACCAGAGGCTCATACACCTCACTACACATATGTTTCCTTGCCATAGATCACATTCTTGGATTTATGGTGGAGACCATTTCTTGGTCAAAAATCCGTAGGTGTTAGCCTTCAGTGTCATTGAAAATGGTCGTTCATGGCTATTTTCGACAAAAATTAGGGTTGTGTGGCCATTGATCGTCGACCAGAGGCTCATACACATCACCCCACATATGTTTCTTTGCCATAAATCACATTCTTGGATTATTGGTGGAGACCATTTCTTGGTCAAAAATCCGTAGGGGTTAGCCTTCGGTATTATTGAAAATGGTCGTTCATGGCTATTTTCGACAAAAATGGGGGTTGTGTGTCCATTGATCATCGACCAGACGCTCATACACCTCACCCCACATATGTTTCCTTGCCATAGATCACATTCTTGGATTTCTGGTGGAGACCATTTCTTGGTCTAAAATCCGTAGGTGTTAGCCTCTAGTATTATTGAAAATGGTCGCTCATGGCTATTTTCAAGGTCGCTCATGGCTATTTTCATAAAAAATGGGGGTTGTGTGGCCATTTATCATCGACTAGAGGCTCATAAACCTCACCCCACATATGTTTCCTTGCCATAGATTACATTCTTGGATTTCTGGTGGAAGCCATTTCTTGGTTAAAAACTCGTACGTGTTAGCCTT